>NW_005356674.1:8903325-8925621 GCF_000412655.1 Myotis brandtii
ACATAGTATATAGTTGTTTAGAGTTGCAACTGAGAGGCCGGCAAGTTAGGCGGGGAATGTTGGAGTTCGCAGCAAGCAAGCCTCCCTGCTCGCTTCAGTGCCTGGCTGCCGGCCGCCATCTTGGCTGACAGTTAATTTGCATATACTCACTGATTAGCCAATGAAAAGGGTAGCGGTCGTACACCAATTACCATGTTTCTCTTTTATTAGTGTAGATATATGGAATATATTACATAGAGTTGAGGTTAGCTTTCATGGAAACAGCTAGAGGTACAGGTGTAAAATACAATCTTCTATTTCATACCTGTATCTCTAGCACTCTGGTGGTATCAGTCTTAATTCCTAAAAGATGAAGTTTTCAGTGCATCAGATTTTACTGGAGTCAGGTACTTCAAGCCAATTCTGTTCATATAAGAAATTAAAGTATATATGCCAGTTAATAAATGGGTTATGTGGAACCAAAGGAAATCTGAGGAAGACCAGATATTTGTGAGAGTCTAACCACTACAGTCTCTACATATTAGAAAACCTATCTGGGAAATTAAGGTTTCAGAACCTAAATCAATAAGGAAAATACCACAGTAAAAGGGGGTTAGAAAATTAATTTTAATCGCTTCATTTTTTTCTATTCTGATAATTTCATTCTTCCACACATCTTTGGAGATAACTTCTGCAAACATTAACGTTTTCTGAAACAAATGCTCCTTCTGTAGCTAATGCTCAAATAGTTATTACCAATGCCTACTTTTTTCCATTTCCAGCCAACCCTTCTTCTCACAGATTAAGTTATTCTCTAGGTATGTTATATTACAGCCAAGTTCCTGAGCATGTCTCTCAGTCATTATGCTTCTCTAATATGACTATTTCTACCTTTATCTATTTTACCTTTTGACTCTCAAAAGGTAATGTTTTCCAAATTTTCAGTGTTTCGTATGTGTGCCCCACTATTGTGCATTTTAATGTATATTCTGAAAGGATGAAAGATGATAGAATGTTCAAATATCACTTGAATATCACTCATAGGGCTACAAATGTTTTTTAAATGAAACATAGAAATGTTGGTGATCATACAACAAAAAATATTAGCTTTAATATAACAGTGGGTTATGGAGATTATTATACCAGCACATGCATGATTCAATCTTTTGATTAAAAAGCACTATACTTAAGTGAGTTATAAAAAGCTCAGAAAACTGGAAACATAAATGCAGTCTAGGATAGATTATTCAGACTAATATACAAGTCTTGGCATGAATAATAAGAGAATTGTGGTTGATCCACAGAACAGTTGGATTATGAACCAGAATATGCAAATCAGGTAACTATTTATGATAATTATTAAAATGTTAACTTGCAAATAAAGCACAGAAAATAACATTCTACAGTAGGTTGATTCAAGCACAGTATAGGACAAAGCCGTATAATTAGAAATATATGTAGTTTATGGTATATATTACTTTCAGGCATGTTAATACCAAAGCAATAATGTAAGCACAATTGAATTTAAAGTTAGGATAATTGTATGTTCTCTTTACATACATGCACACTCTCATGCACATGCACACACTCAAGTGCAACGCACGTGCGCGCGCACACACACACACACACACACACACACAAACACTGTCTATTTATTTACTTACTATGGGCTTCTCTCAAGTCTCAGACTTAGAAGCTTCCACTTTTTCACCTCTATACATGATAGTTAGTGAGTTGTGCTGATTTATTGTCCACAATACTTTAAAGCCACTTACATTGTCTTCATTTGCAAAGCCACAACACTCCTTTCCCAGGCTTCTGAAACTAACGTATGAACTGCTACTTTGTACAAGATTCAGTATTTGCTTTCATTTTCTCCATCAATAGCTCTAAAAATAACTACCAGAATAATCTTCACATAAATAATCATGCTTATAAGGCTTGCAGTGCTGAGTATGTGTGTATGTATTATGTTTTGTTTGACCTGATTACAAATCCAAGTCTAAACTCCCATCCGAAGACTCAAAGGTCCTTGTGAAGTGGCCTCCTGTCTTCTCCAAACCAATGAGACTCTGGTTCTCATCACACCCATCACCTCATTTTATTCTGTCCTTTCAATCTGTCCTATCAATGATTAAATTTCTGGTTTATTGATTCTGTTCCTTACTGCTCCTAACAGATATTTCAATCCTTATAATTTTTCCAGCTCACTCTTATCTTTTCCTATATTTTAGCCAGATTTCTTTTCTTCTTAATTTTTAGCATCTTTTATACTTGGTTTGAAAAGAACAGGTATGCTTCTTGAAAATACTAAGCATATTTTAATAAAATTTACTTCCCTTTCCTAGACTTAAACCTTTTCTATGAGTATGTCTTTACTCGGTCCCCTAAAAACAATGCTCCCTTGATTTTTTCTATGGCATCTTTTGGTCTTTGCCTATTTACTCATTCTTGAAGTCAGCTCTGTACTTTCTTCATAAGTGTGAAAAAGGGTATGGTGGTGAATTACTTCCCTTGGTTCCCTTCATTATCCACATATTGATGTTTAAATCTTCCAGATCTTAACAACCTGGGCCAAATTTCTAACATGAGTTGACATTTGCTTACTATGGCTCTGTAGAACAGAGCTCACCTGGGTTCCACTACTTCCTGTCTATATAAAATAATAATAAACCCTGGATAAAGTGAAGCATTACCTTCTCTTTAAAGATACATCAACAAAAATGCAATGCCTGACTGCATAGATCCCATGGTTCTACACACTTTCCTGGCATTAATTTTTCTATTGCCAGTTGCAATATGCCATGACCTATCTTCTTCTCCCTTGGCCACATTACATTATCAGGAACTTCGCTGCTGAATAAAGCAAGGCACTAATGGGTGAATAATTGGTAGGAAGAGGTCAGTATATTCATGAAATGGTCTTGTCACAAAGCAACTCCTTCAGAGCAGAAAAGAACTTCTTTGTTCAAAGGCCTGGTATGTTCACAGCAGCACAATTCACCATAGCTAAGATTTGGAAACAGCCTAAGTGCCCATCAGCAGATGAGTGGATTAAAAAACTGTGGTACATCTACACAATGAAATACTATGCTGCGGTAAAAAAGAAGGAATTTCTGCCATTTGCAACAGCATGGATGGAACTGGAGAGCATTATGCTAAGTGAAATAAGCCAGTCAGGGAAAGATAAATACCACACGATCTCACTCATTTGTGGAATATAGAGAACAACATAGACTGATGAACAGGGACAGATCCAGAGAAACAGTGATCAGACTATCAATTCCCGGAGGGAAAGTAGGGGAGGGTGGGGGTAAGGGGAAGAGATCAACCAAAGGACTTGTATGCATACATATAAGCCAAACCAATGCATACATATAAGCCAAACCAATGGACACAGACAACAGTGGGATGAGAGCATGGGGGTGGGGGGCGGAGGTTGGGGGTTAATGGGGGGATGAGGACACATTTGTAATACCTTAACCAATAAAGAAATTAAAGACAACAACAACAACAAAAAAACAAAAAAAAAAACACAAAAAAACAAAGGCCTGGTATCTCAAAGGTATAAGCACATAGAATTTTTAAAAACCTCAAAAAATAAAAAAACTTCCTATCACCATTCTGCCTCCCCTTGCTACATACCATTCTGCTTCTGAACCCCATTTGCATTTTGGTTTGTAGAAATTCTTC
Organism: Myotis brandtii; assembly: GCF_000412655.1. NCBI lineage: Eukaryota > Metazoa > Chordata > Mammalia > Chiroptera > Vespertilionidae > Myotis > Myotis brandtii. The sequence continues at coordinate 8,906,998 of NW_005356674.1, forward strand.
CTGTTGTCTGGCAGATTACTGATAAATATTCTGGGTTGCAACAATGCTTAATTTTGTGTCTTTAATTCTATAAGCATTTTTAAAACTTTTTATTTATTAATTTAAGACAGAGAGAGAGGGAGAGGGGGAGGGAGAGGGAGAAGAAAAGGCAAAGGGAGACATTTGTTGTCCCACTTATTTAAGCATTCATTGGTTAATGCTTATATGTGCCTTGACCAGGGATCAAACCCACAACCTTAGCAATTCGGGAGGATGCTCTAAACCAGGGGTGGGGAATCTTTTTTCTGCCAAGGGCCATTTAGATATTTATAACAGTATTCACGGGCCATACAAAATTTCAACTTAAAAATGAGCCTGCGGAGAACCTGGCTAGAACACCTGGCTGGAGAACCTGGAATGCTTATATGTGCCTTGACCAGGGATCAAACCCACAACCTTAGCAATTCGGGAGGATGCTCTAAACCAGGGGTGGGGAATCTTTTTTCTGCCAAGGGCCATTTAGATATTTATAACAGTATTCACGGGCCATACAAAATTTCAACTTAAAAATGAGCCTGCGGAGAACCTGGCTAGAACACCTGGCTGGAGAACCTGGCTAGAGAAGAACACTGTGGCTGGACCCCAACAGGCCCAGCATCCTGGCCGGGCCATGCTGCCAGTTAGGGCTGTGTTTGCACCAGGCCAGCCCTCCAGTGGGCGGTGGGGAGGGTGGGTAATGCACGAGTGGGAGCCCCAGTGCCAGGCCCACCGGTGAGCTCCGAGCTATGTGAACTGGGCAGGCCGAGCAACCTCTTTGGTCCTCAGCTGCTACTTCTGAAGAATCTGGGGTTGACCCCGCAGGGCTTCCAAATTGAGTCCATCCAGTGGTGGTGACATCACACTCACTCCCACGGCAGGCTCTGCTCCTGCCCGGGCTCTCCTGGCCCTTCTCTATGGGCTGAAACCCTCAGTGCCACCCTCAAAGGCTGGTGGGGAGGCAGGCTGAGAACAGAGCAATGCCCCCCGTGCCTCCCCTCTCCCATCCCCAACCCCCGTCTGAGACCTGCTGGACCAGGGACAGAGTCTACAGACAGAACAGGGGAGCCTGCAGAGGGCAACGCTCAGAGCAGCCTCTCCGAGCCCAGTGCAGAGGGAAGGAGGCCGCCACAGGGCCACAGGGCAGGAGCTGTGACACTGGTGAAAGGACAGCGGTCTGTCTCAGAGCCATGTGGGGGGGAGGGGGGAGGGTGGGGCACGGAGGACAGGCCAGTCAGCAGCAAGGCCGACCCAGCCCCTCCTGCTGGTGCCCCACAGGAAGCGCACCCTCTCCCTGCAGATGGGCAGGTCCCAGAGGAGCACGGGGTGCACCTGGGGGAGAGTTCAGGCCCAGCCTCTGCAGGTGGCTTCCCTGGCAGCACCTCCCTGGGCCCCTGGAGCGGCCCTCACAAATCCGCCCTGAGACACCACCAAGACCGGACAACTCCCCCAGCCTCGGGCAACCACCCAGGATTCTGCTGGGGCCTTGGAGTCAGGGCTGACCCGAGCCAGCATGCGGATGGGTGGCCTTTCTCTGAGGGCAGGGGGGGGAGGGGGTGCAGGGGTGAGCAGGGACTCTCTGGGCAGCAGGAGGCCCCGTGGGCGTTGCTGCTGGTGCAGTCAGGCGGGCACCACCAGAACTGGATGAGATAAAGTTTTGGAGGGCGAGGCATAGGACACCCCTCAGGAAAAGGGCAAGTTTAGGCCCAAACGGAGGCCTGGCCCAAAAGGCCATTAAAAGTTCATGAGCAAATAAAATTAAAAAAAAAAAATGAGCCTGCTATATTTGGTCAAACATTTAATTAACTCACCCCTAATGCCTTGGCAGGGCCAGACCAAACGATTTCTCAGGCCTTATATGGCCCACTGGCTGGTTGTTCCCCATCTCTGCTCTAAACCAACTGAGCTACCTGACCAGAGCTACAAGCATTTTGACAACAGCATAAAACAGAATGGACTGGGTATCAAAAATTGGTTCAATCCTTAACTTGCTGGTTCCTTTTTACCTACTTCGGGTTCTACTGCATTGGATACTGTTGCCCATCATCTCAAGCTCACATTCTCATAGATCCTATGTTCTGGCTTCTTTGGTCATCAACTGTGCTCTCTAAATCAATCATCAACCCTGGGATACCTCACTGTTTATTCAACAAACTAGGGCTGGGTTAAGGTGAAGGGAGTGAGTAAAGTTAGTCACTGCCTTGCTCATAAATTTTAATGGTATGCCAAAACTCAGTAAGATAAAAAAATTTTAATATATTTTTAATGACATCATGTAAAAAAATAATTAACAAAATATCAAAATTTTAAATAAAAACAAGGTCAGTAACACTGCTATTGCAAGCCACATGAAACCCCAAACAAAGGTGAAATCAGTAATACAATAACATGTCTTATCCTAGTCTTGGTCTTGAAACAAATATTTGAGTGACTATCAGCACTTTCCAGCTACTGAGCTCTGCTCTGGTCTTTGCAGAAGGCAGAACATGAGGCCTGCTTATGGGATTCACACAATTTCACGAAATCCTATCTCAACTGTATCCTCTTTTCGTAGCTCTTGGTGATTTCATTATTAATTTTATTCACACTTTGTTTCACAAGTTCTTTATCTGTACTTGCCTTCCTTGATCTTAAGTAAACTAAAATCAAGGTTATTAAGACAAAAGTTACTGGATTTCCCAACTGACTGTTCCACTCCAATACAAGATGCCACATATACTTCTCATTGCTCAAAATTTCTCTAAATAATCACCCGCATGCTTCTATTTCTCTCTTACTTCAGAGAAAGAGGGTTCTCTCTTGATTGTCAGATATTTTATTCGCTCCCTTCTCCTTCTCCTTCTTCTTTCTATATCAACTTCAAGTCCTTCCTCTTTTGAGAGAAATTGCATCTCAGAGACTGTAAAATCCTTTCTAGACCTAAAACATTCTTTCTGTAACCTTATTTCAATTACTTCATTGCTGCTTAAAACAGTGGTATACAGACACTGCTTGCAGTTTCTCAATGCTTACTCATTAATTGCTTCTGTCCCCAGCATCTGATTTAAAATACATAAGAATCACCTTATAGTTTATCTATATCCTTTTCATCTATAATCACTTTCTCACCTATATCCTTCTTCCATTACCAGTACTATGTCCCTTCTTGACAGCCTCATCATCTCATAACCAACTGAAATAAATGCTTAACTGGTGGCCTAGCCTTCTAACTAATTTGCTTAATTCCACCTCTGCTCTGTATTCCATTCTATACTGTGCCACTTGTTATTCCCTTGTATCTTAGCCATCACCAACAAGAAATTAATGTTCTACTCAACCCTAGATCCACTCACACTTTTTCGACATGCTGTATAACTCTGCCATTTTTTTACTACTCCCTATATTTTGAATGTTCCTCCCATCCCTTCCTAGGAAAACCCTAGCCATGTAAAAGTACATTTTAAGTGAGATTTTTATTTTTCTCACTAGATTATAAATTTCTTGAACCCAGGGGTATTCCCATCACCTAACAAACAATGAACCACCTCAATAAAAAGGAACAGAGAGGACATTACCCCATAGTGCAAACTACTTCCCTTAGGAAATCTATATACTATATGGTAAATAATTTGGTTTTCTATAATATATCAATATATATTATCCAAAATTATAACACTGAGAAGAAAAGAAATTTTCAAGCAAACAAAGCCAAAATATGATTGCTCCTGAACAAGTCTAGATAAGGGGTCGAGAAATGATAGATTTGAATATGGCCTATGAGCTAAGGATGGTTGCCATATTTCAAAATGTCTCTTTAAAAAAACCAAAAGGAAGCTATCTTGTAACACATGAAAAGTAAGTGAAATTCAAATTTTAGTTATCATAAATCACATTTTACTAGAACATAGCCCTACCCATCCATTTACATATTTTCTGTGGCTCTTTTGTGTTATAAGGACAGAATTCAGTAGTTACTATAGCCTATACACCTACCATGCCTAAAATATTTACTATCTGGCTCTTTACCAAAAAAATGTGTTCACTCCTGGTCTCTATCAGCAAAGGTGACCAGCAGAAAGCAAGGGTGCTGCACAAGGGAGAAAGGCTGTATCTAACCAGAGCAAAGAACCCTCCTCTAACATCAAACAGGGAGTATTCTCTGAGGGGAAAATGCTTAAAAGGAATCATCCTATTGGTTGACAGAAAGCAACCAGCTGAGGAGTATAATTTGATTGTTCACTTTTAAATTATACCCTCAGAAACAGAAACTGACTCACTCCACTCTCCACCCCTCAGATACACACTTACTTTCAATTTATGCACTTCATAAACATGGATAAACTGATAACCAGCCTCCTGCGGTGGCAAACAAGAATATATATTTTGCCCTCCAAATATATCATTTGGTAACATTATCATAAACTGAAAAATATTTCAAGAAGCAATGGCTCCTACTGTGTAACTATTCAGAGTAAGAAGAACTTGATGTCAAATATACCCAAACTCAGATCTTTGTTTTTGGCAGCTACTTTTGAGTGTACACATGGTAGATGCCAAACAAAGTCAATAAAGCCAGGTAATTCCTGGAGGAACATATTTTTAGCCAATTCCTTCTGGTTGGTCCATTAGGAGGTAATGGTATTTCAATTCAGATGTTATGCAGACCTGAGTTGCTTCACAACTGATATAGATAACTAATTACAGGTTCTCTTCATATTTCCCAGATCTTTGCCATGTTTTGTGACACAAAATTCTGTGGTATCAACACAGTACTTTCTCCCATGAACTGCTTCTTGAAAAACATTTTGGCTCTGCCTATAAGCATCTATATAGTCCACATCAATGGGAGAGCAGGACCCAATGAGAATACAAGTCAATATTCTTCTATCATGATGAGATGCTACTGCCTTGCCATAAGCTTGTTTGCTAGCTAAAAAATCTGAGTCAGTTAATTTAGTAAAAACTCAGTGAGCTTCTGCTATGTGCCTATTGGAATTCAGGGATGAAACGTACAACCTCTGCTTTCAAAGAACAAATAGTTTAGTTGGGAAGACAGATGAATAAACCAAATATAAAGACTACCTATACAACAGCCAAAGTGTAAGAATATTCATCTAAGACAAAGTGCAGGTAAACTTTTTTAAAAAATTACCTTATTTCCATTTCTCTCCTCTAGTTGCTTACTTCCTCTCTTCCCCTAACTACAGGAAACAGTGGGGATTTTAGATATCTAGTTTATTGGCTTTCAGTATAATTTGGGTTGGGAGATAGTGATCAAATACATAGGTTAGCCATCATTTTATTAAAGAATTCTTTTTTCTCTCTTTGGATCTAGACAGACCTCTAGACAAGAGATTTCTAGAAATAAAGGTTCCTAGATTCCATCGGCTTTGGGCCCTTTCCTTAGAATTATATATATTTTTTAGGAATTATGTCCTTAGTTTTGTTTTGTGTTTTCATCAAAAGTGACTAAAATAGTTAATCTTCAACAGGGATACTTAAGTTATTGAATAATACCAGGATTGGAAATTTTATCACAAAGAAATTTTAAAGTTTATAATGAAAACAGGATCTGAGGAAGACTTAATTTTGGAAGTGAGCTTTGGAAGTGAATTTTTTAAATACCCAACAAATATTCTGTATTTTCTAAAAATAGAGCAATAATACTAATAAAAGAAATGCTTTTTTTATTCATATCAAGTATTAATAATGGGTATGACACAATTAATTGCCATATATCCACTCTTGTTTTTTAAAAACCCACTAGGGTCTTTAAATGTTAATGAGATCATTATAAATACTTTGCTTGCTTTAGAGAAAATGCACACTAAGAAGTATATTTTATTGTTACTCTGGGTTTGATCCTTCATCCAATTGTTTAGTGCCTTTCTGATTTTATTGAGTTGCATGTGGACCACCTAGTTAGGGCCCAGCCTCTGTCAGCCCTCAGTCAATCCTCGGCTCCCTCCCTCCTGATACTAATGGAGCAGTTACAGGGTCAAGGTTCAATCTGGGCTTCGTTACAAAACCTTATATGCCTCCTGCTCTGCCTCATTCTTCGGGATACAGAGACTAAACATTATAATTACTAAAAACTCTTAAATGAATAATAATTAGCAAAGCTTTATGAATATTTATAATTTTTTAAAAATCTTTGTTGTTGAAAGTATTACATATGTTCCCTTTTTCCCCCATTGTCCTCTCCCTCCTCTCCCTCCTCTCCCCTAGGCCTTCATCACCCTAGGCTGTGTCTATGGGTTATACATATACACATATGAGTTCACTGGTTGATCTCTGCCCCACTGCACCCTCCCCTGCCTTCCCTCAGGGGTTATTTATCAATAACCTTTACCTAAGATCAATGATTATTACACAAGCCAATATGATTAACTCCTTTTGAAGTTAATACCAAAAAGCATTTTCTTAAAAATGGTGCTCTTTCTTTCCTTAAAGGAGGAGAATTATGTAACCCACAGTGTTAAACCTTTGTCCTGGCCAAGAACCTAAGGCTGTATTTCTGGTGTGTTTCATTCCTCATTACAAATAATCACTTAGTGCTATGTGCTGGGGATCCAGAGTGCACAAAACAAACAGGGGACCTGCGACTTGTTTAAAACTGTCTTTTTAAAAACTTTTCAAAATACAATTTCTTCCCTTTCTATAAAATCTTGGTTCTAAGTAATCAGACATTTTAATATGTAAGACTGTTTGACTCCTAAGCTAACCCAGAAAAGGTACTTACAGCCAACGTTAACTTCTGTGAGTTATCTTAGATATTAAAATCCCATTTCTAATAGAATTTGTATAGGAGTATATGCTAAGAAGTCTTTTAAAATAAGTTAGCAACATTAAAAACAAAACTATCAACTTGTAATGATCAGAATTTCTACCCCAGTCAATCTTGTATTTAAACTGGTATTCCTGAAGATGGTTTCATGAACTACACCAGATCACTGTCTTCATATAAGCATTGAGGCTAACAGGGTCCTAGGAGCACTTGCAGGGCTCTGCCTTTACCTGAATGTGTAGACACAAACACCTTTATCTGGAAACCATTGCTTCCCCACAGCAGCAAGTAACATAAATTCAGCCCGAGTTTCCAGCTCGTTTAGGGTAGAAAATTCCCCTCACTGCCCTTGTTGATCACATAGTCTTTACTCTCCCAGGCAACTGCATTCCCACATTCTATAGGACTCCTGTTGGGCAAGCTTGGTCCGTAGTATCTTTGCTGCAGTGTTTCTCAGTAGTACAGCTGTGGGCTTTTGAGCAAGATATTTCTTCACTATGTGGAACTGTTTAGTGCACTGCAAAGCCTTTAACAGTTACCTACTAAATGCTAGTGGGGTTTCCTAATTACTATGGCAAACCCTCTAATACCCCACACCACACACACACACACACACACACACACACACACACACACACACACCTGCACTATGTGCATCCAAATGCTTGGGGGGTGCAAGGGGGAAGAGGTAAGGAGAAATGAATAAAGAATGTAAGCTCCATGGGATCTTTGTTTTGTTCATTGATGTAAACCATGCACCTAGAACACAGGTGCAGAACTCAGAAAGCCTAATACTCATCTCAACAACCCTGATCTTTAAAATGATGGGCGCTGGCTGTAGAGAATTAAGTCCTGCCTCAGCAAACCTAAAACATGATTCCTTTGAAACCACAGGTTCTTTCGTGGTTTTAAGCTAATGCTGCTTCTTATTCATTAGTTTATTATACAAGGATACAGGGAAGCTCTTTTCTTACAGATGTGGCCCTAACTGATCCTATAATGCCTTTAGCTAGCAAATCTCTGAACTCTCCACAGCAATAACACTTAAGACTCTGCACCAAGAAATCCAAAACCATATTTCTCCTTCCATTTGCCTGGAATGACTTGAGCCTTAAGGAGGGGATTAATCGTCCCCCCCAAGTTATCCAGTGGCTAAGAGGCATCAGCACACGACTGGAGACCCCCAATATCCAATTAGTGTTTAAGTATGTGTTTGTTTTCTAATATAGTTACACAATAGCTTATGAATATTGACTAGGAAGGACCAGACAAGTGTATGTATCAAGAACTGAAAAAAATATTAAAAAATACATTAGAATCAAAGCAGTGGTATGAAATGAAGAAATAGAAATTTCATTATTAGAAGCTAAATATAAAAAGAGAATATGAAGTATATTTAAAGAGTCCAAGTTAACTATGTCACATCTTTATTTCCTGAAGAAATGTCCTATAAGCACACATTATTTTACAATGTAAAAAATGAGATTTCCTAAAGACTCTTAGCCCATGTCTAGCCCCAGATGCATAGCTATTCATTCACACGTTTCACCATTTATTGTATGTGAGGGCCATCCAGCCTGTAGACAATTCAATTAATCTTATAACCGACGTACAAAAAACCCCAACAACAACAACAACCAAAAAAACAGATGTGGCATTAAGATTTACAAAGTTATTGAAACTTTTTAACAAGTAAAACGCATCTTTACTTAGCTACACCAGAATGAGGAATAAAGGGGTTTACATATGTTCCAATTCTAAACCTATCAATCAAACCCATGTTATTCCTTTGGGAGCTTATTTACATGCATATTTATCAGCCTCACATGCTAATTCCCTGCTGTTTTATGCCTGTGAGGCATGTTTATGAGTCATAATTGTTGATCTCATTTGATGTATTTCACTGAAGGAAGACATTTTTCAGTTATGTGGCCTAATGTCAATGAGTTACGATGACCTGATCTTCCCAATGCAACTTGCTCTTTAATTTTTATTAGGACATAACTTATTGTACAGGAAAAGCAGTATAGTAGAATAAAAGAATAAATGTTTTATATGAAGAATTTAGTTAAGCATCTCATTTTTGATCCACCTCACCCTCATATTCACTCTGAAATGTGGCTGTAAACACCGTGTCACTCATTCACTTTTTTCTACACTTGTGGACTGAAGCTGAGCTTTATAAACTGCACTTCAGTCTAACTCTCAGGACCCTCCTCCAGTTCATCCTAACACGTTTTTATTCACTTAATCTATTAATATTCCTTTACTATCTTTTTTCCCCACAATCATGATTCAGTTGACTTTTTAAGTCTGTACTACAAACTTGAATAACAAACTATTTTCTCCAATTAACTTAAAATGTTACTTAAGGCAGGGGGGTTAAATAGATAAACTGGGTAATGATAACTATTTCTGCACTCATTAATCCCTTAGAAATTATTAAGTATCCTGTTTATATCACAATATCACTAATTTTTTTTAAAAAGTACAAATATTATATGCAACATATAGCAGACTAAAATTTAGTGAGAGGCTGATAAATATGCATTAAGGGAGAGTATGTGCTAAGACCTTTGATTATTGTGAAAGAGAAATGGGATATATGCAGTGTACATGTATTTCTATAGATGATTCTAAATTAGTGCTGCAGTGAGGTGCTTTACAATAATAAGATATGACTTAGATAACTATAAAATATATGTAAAAATATCTCAAGAGTCTTGAAATAACAGCTTCCACACAACCAAGAGAAATCAGACTTAAAAAAATAAAATCAATTTCTGCGACATGGACTTGTGTAAGAAAAATGGTTTATGCTTTTCCTGTCCAGCACTCTTTGGGTGTGAATATTTCATACTACTGAAATATCATGCAAGGAGTTACACTAACTGGGTTCAACAGGCACCATAACTCCAGCAGGAGCAAGAAAGCATGAAGCCTCCCCTTCATCTTCTACTCAATGATCATACCACTGGAGTGACAGCCAGATTGAGTTGTAGCCCAGAAGTTGAAAGACAGGCATATGTGGCACAAAGACAACTGGAGCACAATGGTCATTCTCTCCCCTCTTGACCTACACTTGAGAATAAAAATTATAAAGAATTTGAATTTTATTTATTTATTTAAACATTTTATTGATTTTTTACAGAGAGGAAGGGAGAGGGATAGTTAGAAACATCGATGAGAGAGAAACATCGATCAGCAGCCTCCTGCACACTCCCTACTGGATATGTCATAACCAAGGTACATGCCTTTGACTGGAATCGAATCTGGGACCCTTGAGTCCACAGGCCGACGCTCTATCCATTGAGCCAAACCAGTTAGGACAAGAATTTGAATTTTAGAGTGTATCAGAAGGTGTTTTAATGGCATGATTAAAAGCTTACACTGCAAGGAAATATTAAAAGTATTAATATTCTTATGCTCAAATAATTTTTTTAAAGTTTAGTAATCAACCCTGCTGGTGTGGCTCAGTGGTTGAGCGTCCACCTATAAACCAGCCAGGAGGTCACAGTCTGATTCCTGGTCAGGGAACATGTGTGGGTTTCGGGCTCAATCCCCAGTAGGGGGCATGCAGGAGGCAGCCGATCAATGATTACCTCACATCATTGTTGTTTCTTCCTTCCTTCCTTCCTTCCTTCCTTCCTTCCTCCCTCCCTCCTTCCTTCCTCTCTCTCTCTCTCTCTTTCTCTCTCTCTCTCCTTTCCTCTCTGATATCAATAAAAAAACCAACATATATTTTAAAAGTTTGCCTAAGCAATAAACTGAAAAACATATTTTAGATAGAGGAAGAATCATAAGTATAAAAAAAAACTGTGAAAGAAACTACTTAGTTTTCCTCATTTCCTAGCATTTGCAAAAGATCTAGAACAGGTTGATAAATAACAGTACTATATAAACAGCATTTAAAAACTCCAGAACAAGTTGGTATCTAGTACATATACTCACAATGCCATGGAATTTAAAATGTACTGTAGTGCATTAGAACTTACATGTGTTAATAAAATTTAATTGACTTGCTTCTACCACAGAGATAAACCAATCATATCACACATTTATTGCAGTAGGTCAGAGAGTAAGTAGAATTACCACATAAAGCAATAAATTTATCCTTTAAAAATACTATAAATAAATGATAAACTACACTAATAGGATACACAAAAAATGGTGATGCCAGTTGCAGGATATTATGGTTTTTCAACATTCATATCATTGTGATGTAATTAGAAGAATATTAAAATCCAACACTAATCTAGTGTGTTATTTAAATACATTGAGGTTTTATAAAGGAGATTTTTTTAAAAATTAAACACTTACTTCAGGTCTTTACACAAATGAAGGAGGCCTTTTTGCTTTCCTGCTGCCTTAATTAAAATTTACTTTCTACCCCTCTTCCATGCTTCATTTTCTCCTTAGTCCTTATTACCACCAAACATGATATCTATTACATACTGACCTTGTTTACTGTCTGTCTTCCACTAATAAACTTCTAGTTAAGTTTACTGTGTGAAGATTATCATGCGTTTTGTTCACTCCTATATCCCCAGCATCTATAACAAGGCTGAGCATAGAGTAGGCACTCAATTAGTAGCTACTGAGTAAAGAACTCAATGAATATTAAACCTTAATGAATATCTGAAGATAAATGAAGTAAAATGAAAAATTTTTACATTAACAATCAAACCAGAATATGTAGGAGAGTTGGTACTGAATGTCTGATAGTCCTATAAAATTCTAAATAGTAATATTATATTAATGTCATAATACATTTGGCTAAGTTACCAGAGCACCTTAATCTAGGCACTCAATCATGTCTCTTGAGCTATTCAAACCTTCACATACAATGAAAAGAAAAAAAATCACAAAGTGTTAATCCTATAAAAAGCTACAATTCTGACCTCCCCCTCTCAAAAAAAATCTCAATTAAAATGTACAGAATAAAAACTGATTAACGAATTGGTTAAAAGTCTTACGTGTCAATATCTTGAAAGCATATTTGAATCATGAGAGATTTAAAAAGGAATAATTATTGAATTTGAGCAATCTCATGTCTCTAACACACTATTTAAAAGTGAGTTTGATAGAGGATTAAATAACTTAGCACATTAATGTAAACATGTGAACTCATATAAAAATAAATTTGTAACATGGAAGATTCCATTAATATTCTAGTTAATTCAAAACAAAACAAATTTAAAGATAAATGTAGAGTACAGACACTAAACTCTTGCAAACGATAGAAAAGAGTTTGGGGGGATTTTCTTGTACTTCCACAAAGACTAAAATGTGGAGTTGGTTCTGTGGCTCAACATACTTAATTTTCTTCTTCTTTCTTCCATTAAAACATCTGTCCTGGCCATACGTAAGTAAATCAAATTCGATGAGAATTTAACTGAATACAAGGTGAACATACCTACTGATAGACAGATTTATGGCTTTTTCTACTTAAAAAAACTTTTTTTTATTTAGAAAGTAAACAAAAGTACAGTTTTTGTAAATAACATGAAATGATCTAGCTTATCATTAAATTGTATAATTAAAATTTATTTCGCTCTCTTAAAAAAAAGTTTTACTTTTTAGTTGTTTATGATACATCTTGGAACAAACATGCAGATACCCCATGAGGGGAAAGGCACATAAACCTCACTTTTATACCAATGGTAACTTTCAAATATGACATGTTCCTCTAAAGAATTTCGTTACCAATGGTGAAGTGACTTAAATTAAGAGATAAGAGAGAGACTTTAAAACAGAAACTATCTTATCATCTATTAAAGGAATACAGAGCCAAAGTCAGTGATCATCTGAATAAAATTGCTCCTTTTCTTTAATGTACCATTTGGTAATACAGGACAGACAGAATATGTTGGCAAATATTTTTCTGGAATATTACTACTTATTCATCAAAACAGAGTTCTGAGTTATAAAACTTATTCAGATAAACATACACACACACACACACACACACACACACACACACACACAAAACCTATTATAATCTGAGTTTGTATTTGTCCTGTGAGAAGTTTCATATTTTTCTTTGGGCAAAATGGGGAAACCATATCTGATTAATTCATTTAGAAAGTGAATGTTTTAGTCCATTTGGACTGATATAATAACAATACTATAAGACCAGGTAGCTTAAAAAAAAATTTCTCACAGTCCAATAGGCTGGGAACTTCAAGATCAAATAGCTGGCAGATTCAGTGTCTGGTGAGAACCAGCTAGCTTCATGATTCACAGGTGGTTGTGTTCTTGATATGTACTTACATGGTTAAAAGAGTGGGAGAGAGTTCTTTTAAAAGGGTGCTAATCCCAATTATGAGGGCTCTACCTTCATGACCTAATCATCTCACAACGGTCCCACCCTCCTAACACCATCACATTGGGGGCGGGGATTTCAACATACGAATTTTGGAAGAACAAAATATTCAATCCACTAAACATGACAGAATTGATTATGAATAAGGTCCTCTGTGCTAGGCATGGACAACATTAGCAATATTTAAAAGGCGGAATAAATTTACCCATAAGGATAAGAACAAGCTGGAAGGTATGTGAAAGTAAGAAAAAAGGAAGAGTAACATATTGTAATAGTAGAAATATAAACAACTACTCTAATCTTCACAAGACATTTTGGACATAGTTTCAGATGAATAAGAACTTTCCAGTCAACCAATTGGCCACATTTTATTCTATTTTGATGTATCACTCACAGTGCAAATAAAATATAACAAAGAACAGGGAAATCACATAATTTCAGAAAGTAAAAATAAACTGAAAGGCTAATGGGCAAGGGACACATTCAGACTTTGGGTAAATATTGCCAAACTGATTGCCAAAAGGATTATACCAATTTATATTCCCACTAAAAGCATAGGAAAATGTCCATCTCACTGGACTTCAGCCAACACCCTCTTTGATTATTTTTTAAATCTTGGACAATTTGGTAAAAAAGTTATCTTGCTTTAATGTTATTTCATAGATGGAAAATGAGGTCATTCCCATATAATTATTAAACATCTAAAATACTTTTTGGAGACTGTTTATATTCTATGACCGTTTTTCTATTGTGTTCATCTTTCCTTCTAATTTGTCTGAATTCTCAAATAGTAAAGATATCAAACTCTTATTAACCAACTCTAAAGATTAGAGTATCTTAGGGTTCCATCTTGACCCCATAATTAAATAGTCTCAAATCCAGCACCACCCTTACGTTGACACATCCCAAATCTATATCTGAAATTGTTACTGGAGAATTCAATGGGTAGATGTGCCTTTAATAATTTATCTACAGATTCTTAACTTGTTCCTAATCTTAAACAGAGAATTTTAAATATTCCACCACATGCCCTTTTGCACATCATGAAACTATCTTCTATTCACAGTTTACTAAGAGTTTTATTTATCATAAAGTTATTTTAATTTTTCTAATGTTTTCCCTACATCTACTAAAATGACTTTTCCTCTTTACTGTGTTAATAAGGTGAGTTATGTTAAATATTTTTCTAATGAACAAACCTTGCATTCCCCAGGATAAATAAAATTTGGTAAGATGTGTACACATGGCTACATTCAGTTTACTAATATTTTATTTGTATCTATATTCATGTACAAGAATGGCCTGTACTTTCCCATAATGCCCTTTTCTGATATTGTTATAAAGGTTATATTAGCCATTTGAGAACATTCTCAATATCTCAATTATCTGAAATAATTTTTATTAGACTAAAATTATCTCTTTTTCCTTTGTTAAAAATCATCTGTCCCCAGTGTTTACTCTGTGGGATATGATTAAGTATTCATTACATCAATGGTTACAGAATCACACAGAATTTTTGTATTTGTTACTTTATATTTTAATGTTTATGATACAGCTGTATGTAGTGTTGTGTGCCCTTTATAAAAATCACTGTAACAAATAACTTTTACCTTTTTAAATAAATTCTTTGTACATACTCTAAGAGTTAACCTAGCCATAGTTTTAGATGTGCAACATACAACTCAGAAAGCAACACAAAAATACTTTAGCCTTATAGAGCACTTACTATTTTACATACAATGCATTGAAATAGATTTATTTCAGCCAGCATTAATAATTTTTAATATAAATGTTTCCATTTCATCTTAGTTTTCAAATTTGTTTTCACAATATTTTCTTATTATCTTTTAATTAGCTTATAATTCTGAATGTATTTTAGAAAGATGTTTTTCATATTCAAAGATTCTCTCTGGAAATTTGACTAAAATTATGTTACACTTGTTTAAAGATCTTATGTAAAGATCTTAACATACTTTTAATCTGGTAATACCAGAAATATAAGAAAACTATTGTTTTTGTTAATTATTTCCCAGTGGCCAACACATTGTTAAGTTCTATTTCTTCTTTTATTTTTCAGTCAATTGTCTTAGGTTTTCAGTTATTCTTTTGTGTTTTTCATCACGTAATCCTTTTCTGAATGGTTCTTGCTAACACAAAATACTTATCTCATAACTGCTCATTTACATTTCTGCTTCAGTATTTATTGCAAACTGATGGTATTAAAGGTCCTAATTATTTTCCTTTTTGAATACACGCTTTTTACAATGTGGCTTTCCAGTTCCTTCCATACAGTGGTGGTGGCATAATAACAATGAGTTTTCCAATCCATGAACATAAAAGTTATCTCCATTTATTTATATTTTCCTTACAGCAATGTTTTGCACTTTGCAAAATACTTCCTATACTTTTGTCACTGTATCCCTAAGTATTTAATTCTTTTTAATGTAACTGTGAATTGTTGGCTTTGTTCATTGCTAGTATACGGAAATATAATTTTGCCACCACTTAACTCTAGCTGGCTCTGTTTCTCCCTTGCTTTAGAAAAGAAAATTTGGTGGATGTGACAAAGTGCCAATACAAAGCCTACTTCTTATGAAACACTGCAGCTTGTTTGTCCTCCTAGAATGCTTACACCACTATGTAAACAAGGGAAGGCTAGCCTGCTAAAGGAGGGAACATTTAACTTAGCCACTCCCATCACTTCGCTCAACAGTCAGCCAATCGCCAGACATATACGGTAGGCCATCTTAGACCTGCTATCACCCAGACATATAAGCAAGCTCTGCCCAGAACAAGAGTATTACCCAGCGTACCCATTTTCTCATTAGCAATAATAAATACTTATTGTTTTAGTAATTGAGTTTAGGTTATACAGTAAAAGCTAACTCCTAGACTATTTATAAATAGCATGAAATATTATTGTTTGACATATACCAAATATGTAATTGACCAATACAGCTCATTTCAGCTATTGAGCTCAGATAAATACCATTCATTTGAACACAGCTTTAATTTTTAAATGTGATACATCAAAGTGTAGTTCTTAGAGCTTTCAGAAAATAATTCTAAACTTTCAAAAGTTTTGCTGTATGGTTTTACTAAAAAGTAGTTTGTAAATAAAATAGAAAAAAACATATTAAAACTTTAAAAATCAGAAAAGAAAAAGCTCATCTCCACAGAATATGACTCAAAATATGCCTCAAACCTTTTTGAAATGAGACATACATATGAAAAATTTTAAATTAAAATTACTAAGAAACATTTATTTTAGAAAAATTGATAATGCCATTCTTCATAACTCTGACTATGTAGAATAAATACTGTGATCCTTAAGAAAGTATTATATTAAAATATTTCAATACTGCTTTTATTGCAAATGACTCATCTTTTTATCACTTAAATAAGCATTTTCGGTACACAATTGTTTAGTGAAATTTACTTTGGAGAGTCATCCAAAACATAAATATAAATAATATATTTTAGATGTTTAATCATGTACATCCAAGGCAATGTTTACATGTTCCCTGTAATGTGTACCTTTAAATCCTATGTAAAAGAAAACATAAGTCATTTTTGTTTAAAAATAATTTAAAGTGATAAATAATAAGACATTGTCTAAAAATGTAAAAACAAAGACATTTATTAGCAAAGAAAAAGGGAAAATGTAAAATAACCCTGCAACACTTTTGTGTACACAATTTATCAAGAAACGTTGTAAAAGAACAAAACAAATGGCTCATTCTGGAGCTTCTTTGTCATCATTAATGTATTCAGGCTTTCACAGCTGAACTGCTATACTTTGAAAAGATTTTCATGAAAGGAAACTCATGTTCAATGTTTAAACAAAGCTGTCCAGTTACCAAGACAAGATTAAAATTACCTTGAGTGTCCAGAAAAATCTTTTCTTAAAAAAATGAAAATAAAAACTATGTTGGTCTTTATTTGCAAACAAAATAAAAGAAGCTTTCGTTAACTGTGTATCTATTTTTGGAAATAATATTGGAAAAGAACAATTTTAAAGTAAAAGTGAGACTATCTTATGCGGCTATTTGTTATATTAGTAGTTCTATTTCTCAAATTGATACAAATGATCCCCTCCTGTTTCTGTCTATCTGCTTCCCCATCAGTACAACTAATTGTCAGGGTTGGGGAGATCTCTTATATCTAAACAGAAGATGTGCAGTTTGTAACCTGCTTAATTCGCCTTATGTCCTACATGCCCTCAGTATGGTGTTCATTAAAGTCTCAGCTGTTTTGTTCGTAGCAGTGGCAGCCTAAACATTGGCTTATTTTTCTTTGTTAAAAAGCCAGATTGTGCATAAATATATCCCTAATTTCGATCTCTCTTTCTCTTCGTGTGTGTGTGTGTGTGTGTGTGTGTGTGTGTGTGTGTGTGTGTGTGTGTTGAGGGCAAAAAATTACTAAGCATGTAAATGCTCACTGGTACTTTCATCACTCCAGCCAAGCACTGAACTCAGTCTACTTGTCTAAATGTTTATTAGAACAGCACCCTCAGTCTTTGGAGAGAGGTTTAACATTAACAATCATCTCTAAAATCAGATAAACTCTATTAAGAATAGCAAGTTGGTATAAATAAATTCCATAAATTGCCATTAAAACCCAATTTTAAGAGTCCCTCCCACTCCCCCAAAGAAGTTCCTAGTAGGCTCTATTTTTCCAATTCTAATTGCTTCCATACATTTGACTATTTAGAAGGTTTAAATGAAGCTTTCTTATATTTGTTTTGGAAATGATATACAATGGCTTAAATAAATTACTTTTTCTGGCTTGAACAGAAATTTCAAAACTGTACATTTAGCTGGTCAATCTACAGCTACAATTGCTGTTCAATTCTGATCTTTTATTAAGCAGATGTTACTGTTACACTGAGTTTTTAAATGCAATATAAAAATAAGTATCATTTATGTGTATACAAATAATTTCAAAACTCATGTTTCAATTGCATAGTTAACAGTGTTCATGAACATGTCTGAAATTAATCACATTCTGAAATCATTAAAAGTAGAAGGTAAAAAATGTGTCAAATATTTACTGCATCTTTGTGTAAAGTTTGATTAACAAAAGATTTATTTTTAACTTGTTACTAAGTTACTTGAGATGTTAATGTTAACATGCAATTAATTAAATGTACATAAAGAACTATTAAGAGAGAAACCAAGATGGCGGCATAGGTAAACACCGGAAATTGCTGCCTCACACAACCACTTCAAAAATACAACTAAAAGACAAATGGACACCATCCAGAACCACAGGAAGGCTGGCTGAGTGGAAATTCTACAACTAGAAGGAAAGAGAAAAGCACACTGAGACTCAGAGGAGGTGCGGAAGTAAAGTGCAGAGGTACAGAGGCGCACTTGGAAAGGGCTGGCAACTGAGGACATGGTTGTCTTTTTCAATCGGGAGAGAGTCTTAAGCTCCCGACTGCTCTGAACTCCAGTTCCGGGCGAGTCTCTGGGGACCCAGACTCATACGGGGAGAAACTGGACTGTCTGGCATC
>NW_005356674.1:8927474-8947986 GCF_000412655.1 Myotis brandtii
ACAAAAATCATACACCTATGGATGAGGACAGTGTGGGGGGAGAGGGCAGAGGGTGGGGTGGGAACCAGGTGGAGGGGAACTATGGGGGGGGAAAGAGGAACCAATGTAATAATCTGAACAATAAAGATTTAATTTAAATAAATAAAGACTGGGGAAAAAAAACTATTAAAATATGCCTGGTGCAGGAAGCCACCCATTGTCTTTACTATCAGAGAAGTGCAAACAAGAATCCTGGAATGCTGGTGAACCTTGAACCCCATGGCAAGGGCCAGAGTTATACACCAATTGTCTAGTCCCGACAATGGTGGTTCAAGTGATTTCCTGATGAAATAGTCTCAGAGTAAATCCTTCTAATATTTACTAACCTTTAAGATAGTCTGTCTGTTACCGCAATTACCTGCCTAAGGGCTAGATGTGTATCCAATATTGAATAAAAGGCTGGCGAGGCCTGGGCACCAGTGGAAGTCCTTTCTCTTGCATTGGGCTTGCCCGCCTGGCCCCCAATATTTCCAAATTATTATTTCTTGTCTTGTCTCTTTCATTTGCATGTGGCCCGTCCTCCAGATTCTGAACCCTGAACTACGTGGGAGTGGGGAACATTCACACCTGGAAGCTGCAAAAAATAATTTAACCTCTGAATGACTAAAAATACATAAACTGTCTATAGATAATTTGGGCCCATACAATTACATTGTTAGGATAAAATTATATTAACTATTAAATGTAGCTGCTTGAATATGATGACTTTAAAAAAAACAATCTTAATTGTACCTTCAAAAGTTTTTCTCAAGAACTATCAGAAACTAAATGCAGCAACAGCCTTATTAAGCAGAGATATTACAGATAACTGGCAAAGTATTAAAAGAACCCCATGAAAAGAGTCTCCTTTTCATTCCTAATGTTAACTTGTGAATCATTTATAGTTTATCTATTTAAAAAGTTGCTTGCCCTAGCTGGCTTGGCTCAGTGGATAAAGCGTCAGCCTGCGGACTGAAGGGTCCCGGGTTTGATTCCGGCCAAGGACACATGCCTGGGTTGCGGGCTCAATCCCCAGTAGGGGTCGTGCAGGAGGCAGCCGATCAATGATTCTCTCTCATCATTGATGTTTCTATCTCTCTCTCCTTCTCCCTTCCACACTGAAACCAATAAAGAAATATATTTTTTAAAAAATAAGTAAAAAGTTGCTTTCAGACAGGAAAAGAACAATGATTATTTTTTATCATAATGTTGATCTTTTAATGTCATCAATCTGCCAATACTTAAGGAAAAAAGTCATTCCCATACTAGGACACCAGAACTGAAGAGAAACTGAACAGGAGAAAATTACAGGATGGAAACCAAGTGCAGCAATAAAAAGCCAGTCATGGTTAATACCACTGTCTTGAAAGGAATTAATGTTGTGACGATTTCATGTTTCATCCTTAAAGATGTGAACAGAAAGGCTCTTTAACACACTGTGGTGTGCAATACTATTTCTCAGTATGAAATCTGTCACACTCCTGATGTCATAATTGGGACAAACTTAGTCATAAGCCCTTATTAAAAGATAAAACTTAAAGTTTACTATGTTGTCAGAAGATCTAAAACTTCACGAACAAATTAATCAGAAACTATACAGCTAAGAGGAAGTCTCCCACTCCCGGTTTGGATAACAACTAGTGTTACTCCAAGAACTCTGCATGGATAACAGGTACTCCAGGTATATAACCTACCAGAGGCTAAACAAACCTCACCAGAGTGAATTCACAGGACCCACAGGGAGGAGGGAGAGGAATGAGGCACCCATTAGCCCAACTTCAATCTTCTTTAACAAAATCAAAGAGAATAACATATTAAATTCTGCACATTTGCAAAGTGAATCTGGACAACAATGTTAAATTACCTAATAGAAATAGATTGACGTAAAATTTTGAAAATTATATAACATCAAAACTGAGAAATTTTAAAGTATAATACTATTATTCCTACGACATTCTAATAATAAAGACAAATAAAATAAATGGAAGAACTTACTAAGTGCTTCTCGTACTGAAATAAGAAACACATTTTTTTTTAAAAGTATTACGAGGTATGTGATTCTTCTGTACCTATCTAAAAACATTATTGGCAGTTTTTCTGCTGTCTCTCCATATTCATTATTTTAAAAGATAGATTTTTTAAAATTGTCATTGTAAATGCCTCTTCATAATACAGCAGAAGGAGTGACTGAAAAAATGGCAGAGCAGGGAACTCCAGAGCTCTATCCACAAAAATAACTAAAAGTTGGAAAAAAAACAAAACCCTGTTAATAATCAACTTTTGCATAACTGAAATCTAGTCAAAGCTTACAACAAAGAGGGGAAATAATAATAAAGAAGAAGCTGCTGCATTGTGGTAACCTAGTAGTTGCTGAAGTCAGAGTGAGCTACGTAGACCTTGTTGTGAAAAAAAAAAATGTAGTAGAAGTTTCAAGCTGTCTGGTAACTCCATTAAGAACCAACAAACCCCAAGAACATGGGGTGGGGGGGGGAGGATAGGATATCTAGAGTTGCTATAATAGTCAAAATTAACCAGTTTGCAACAAACAAATTAAGAGAAATGCAAAGAAACAAAAAAAGTTTGGCTCATTGACAGGGGGGAAAAAAGAAATGAACAGAAAATGTCCCTAAGGAAGCCCAGGCATTACACTTACTAGACAAAGACTTTAAATCGATTGTCATAAATATGTTCAAACTGCTAAAGGAAAGCTTTCTCCCTTGAATCACAAATAAGACACCATTTGTATTCAGCATTATACTAGAAGTTCTAGCCAGAGTAACTAGGCAAGTAAAAGAAAAGGCATCTGAGTTGAAAAGGAAGAAGTGAAATGATCTCTATTAAAAGCTGACATGATCTTTATATAGAGGAAATACTAAGGAATACACAAACACAAACTAATAAGTGAATTCAGCAAAGCTGCAGAATACAGGATCATCATACAAAAATGAGTATATTTCTTTATACTAATTAGCACAGTTGCAATCCAACTAAATTAGTGAGTATTTAAGGAATCATAATAATAAGAGAGTCTTTTTGACAAGATGCCTCTAAATTCATGTAAAGCAGCCTTTTGATTTGGTAGTCCCAATGCTAACAAGCCCAGTTTTTAAGATATTATAATTTAAAGAAAATTTTGGAAAAAGGGAATATACTATTACTCTCTGTCACACTTCCATTATCTATATTTATTTTAATAACATAGTAATGGTTACTCTAAAATAGAGGTCAACAAACTACAACCAATGGGCCAAATAGGCAGACCTATTTTGGTAATGTTTAACTGAAACACATGCATAGGCATTTGTTTCAATTATTGTCTATAACTGCTTTCAGACTAAAATGGCATTGCCTACAAACCTAAAATATTTACTATCTAGACCTTTAAGAAAAAAATTGCCAATCTCAATTCTAAAAAAGTATAAAATTTGACCTCAGATTGGCTTCTGAAATATACTAAGACTTTTCCTTTACTATCTATTATACAAGTAACCAGAAAAATCAAAGAAAAAAAATGAGTATGAGAATATTTCCAATCTAAAATTAAGGGTTTTAGAAAAAAAAAAGTTTTGTTCACTAATTAAAGACAGAATTATTTAAAAATATTGTTACATGAAGGATTAGATTGGTAATAGGTTATGTTTATGGGAAAGACTACGCACAGGATTCAATTATAAGAGAATTCAGCCTATTTCAGGAGTGAGACAGAGAATTATTATAAACTAAAAAGGTCTGAGTTAACTTAATTGAGAGATGTCATCATGAGCAACGAGTGTAGCACACTTTTTTCTTTTTATAATTTGTCATTTCCTAGTCCTGAGTATTCTTTATATTTTAAATAAACTATACATGTGCTCTATATTGAAGTGTCATAATGAATGAGAGGAAAAGGTATGACACCACTTACTTGGAGAAGTAAAAATCAATAGAAGAGAAACTCTGAGGCCTTTTTTTAAATTTAACAAACTTTATTTTTTAGAGATGTTTTAGGATTTAAAAAAATTGAGCAGAAAGAGTCCTCCCCCCATATATCTGCCCCTCACCCCAGACCCTCATGTATACAGTTTCTGCTTAGTATTCACAACTTAGGTTAGTATGGTACATTGGTACATTGATGTATCAATAGTGATACATTATTAACTAAAGTCCATAATTTACATTAGGGTTTAATCTTTGTGTTGTACATTCTATGGGTTTTAATAAATGAATGTATAGTGACATATATCCACCATGACAATATCATAAAGAATGAAAATCCCCTGTGCCCCACCTATTCACCTTTCCCTCCTTCCCCTCCCCACCCCTAAGGACCACCACTAATCTTTTCAGTGTCTCCAGAGTTTCTGCCTTTTACAGAGTATCATAGGATTATGTTATGTAGCCTTTTCAAATTGGTTTCTTTCACTTAGCAATGTGCATATTAGGTTCCACCTTGTCTTTCTGTGGCTTAGTAGCTTATTTTTATCACTGAATAATAATTCCATTGTATACATGTACCATAGATTGTTTATCCATTCACCTACTAAAGAACACCTTGGTTGCTTCCAAGTTTTGTCAATTATGAATATAGCTGATATAAACACTGTGTGAAGGTTTATGTATGGACATAAGCTTTCAACTCATTTGGGTAAATACCAAAGAGTGCAATTGCTGGATCACATGGTAAGAGTAAGCTTTGTTTTGTAAAAATAAATAAATGAATAAATGTCAAACTGTCTTCCAAAGAAACTGTGACATTTTGCATTCCCAGAAGCAGTGAATGAGAGTTACCGTTGCTCCTCATCCTCACTGGCATTTGGTATTGTCAGTGTTTCGGATTTTAGTCATTCTAACAGGTGTGTAGCAGTACTTCATTTTAATTTGCAATTCCCTAATGCCCTATGATGCTGAACATCTTTTCCTATGCTTATCTGCCATGTGTATCTCTTCCTTGGTGAGGTTTCTGTTGCCCATAGGTTGTTTGTTTTTTATTATTGAGTTATTATAAAAGTTCTTTGCTTGTTTCAGATACTAGAGTCCTTTATCAGGTATGTTTTGTAAAGATTTTTCTCCTAGTCTGTGGCTTGTCTGTGGTTTATCTTTCATTATCCTAACAATGTCTTTCAAAGAAAAAAAGGTTTCAATTTTAATGAAGTACAACTTATCAAATTTTTCTTTCATAAATCATGGTTTTGAAACTAAAACTAAAATGTCATCACCAAATGCAAGGTCACCAAGATTCTCTTATGTCATCTTCTAGGAATTTTATAGTTTTGTATTTTACATTTAGGTCTATGATCTATTTTGAGCTAATTTTTGTGAAAAATATAAAATCTGTATCTAGATTTTTCTTTGCATGTGGATATGCAATTGTGCCAGCATTGTTTGTTGAAAATACTATCCATTCTCCATTGAATTACCTTTGCTCCTTTGTCAAGATCACTTAACTATAATTACAGTGGGGCCTTGACTACGAGTGTCCCGACTAACGAATTTTTCGAGATACGAGCCGTCTCTCGGCCAATTTTTGCTTTGAGTTGCGAGCTAAAATTCGGGTTACAAGCCAGCTTCAGATACCCCACCGCTAGTTGGCTCAGCGAACGTCACAGTGAACGCCACAACATCAGCCCAGCATCACGTGTCTCACTCGTTCACTGTTGATTTCACATACCAGTAATTTGAGTTACGTGCTCTGTCACGGAACGAATTAAACTCGTAAGTCAAGGCCCCACTGTACATGCGTCTATTTCTAGGCTCTTTATTCTTAAGTCAGGTGGTGACAGTCTCCCAAAGATTGTTCTCCCTCAATGTTGTATTGACTATTCTGAGTGGCTCTTAAATTTTAATAGTGAAATCCTGTCTAGTTACACTGAAAAGTGAGTGAAAAAATGCATAGAACCAGGCTGTGAAAGCCTTTTAGAGCTTACTCTAAAACTTCACTTAATTCAAGAAAATAGAGGCTGCTCTATAGGCTTGGGAAAGTGCTTCTGAAACACTATAAAACTGACATGCTGTTGAATCAATCCTCAGACCTGACATATATTAAACACTTTAAGGGCATATTATGTTCTTTCAAAAAGTTTTCAGCGATTTCTTAGACTCTCCAGATAGAAAGAGAACTAACAATGAAGACCACATATAGGCAAAATTTGGAAGAAAGCAGTTTACTTCTTACATTTGACCTTCTCTGATTTAACAAAGCAATGTCTTTTTAAAATCTATTACATTTTAAAGATCAAGTTTTTAAAGAATCAGATTCTGGTTGTTGTTCCAAATTTCTCTAAGATAGGCTAAGGAGTCTATAGTAAAAACATTTCAAAATTCAAGATAGAATTGAGAGACCAGATATAATGAAAATCAAATCATGGCCAAATGAGAATTGATTATTACAGTACTAGAGGCCCGATGCATGAATTTGTGCACCAGTGGGGTCC
This sequence comes from Myotis brandtii, assembly GCF_000412655.1. Lineage (NCBI taxonomy): Eukaryota > Metazoa > Chordata > Mammalia > Chiroptera > Vespertilionidae > Myotis > Myotis brandtii. Next base: position 8,933,903 of record NW_005356674.1, read on the forward strand.
CTCGGCCTGGCCTGCAGGATGGGGCTAAAACTGGCTCTCCGACTTCCCCTGAGGGATCCCAGATTGTGAGAGGGCGCAGGCCAGGCCGAGGGACCCCACCAGTGCATGATCGAGGCCAGGGAGGGACGCGGGAGGGATCCAAGGCATGTCCAGCCCATCTCGTTCAGTCCTGATTGGCCGGACCCCAGCAGCAAGCTAACCTACCGGTCGGAGCGTCTGCCCCGTGGTGGTCAGTACACGTCATAGCGTCTGGTTGACCGGTCAACTGTCTGACCCCTGGTGGTCAGTGCACATCATAGTGAGCAGTTGAGCAGCCTTAGCATATCATTAGCATATTACGCTTTGATTCGTTGAACAGCTGACTGGACGACTGGACACTTAGCATATTAGGCTTTTATTATGTAGGATAGGTAGTAACTACCTAAAGTAGTAGTTGATGTATTTAAGTATTCAAAATGCTATTTAAATAATTATCTCAACTAGTTTTCTACTATTACAAAATAGATTGTTCTTCAAGTAAATTAACTAATTCTGACTCATCTGATCTATGAACAACCTGGTAGAATGAACTCAGAATTTGGGATACACAATGAAAGCTGGTGGAAGAGTTGTTGCAAAATATATAGAAATATTGAAAAACTAAATACACTCCTATGAACCTCTTTTCTAGAAATGAGAGATATAGTTAATATTTCAAAGTCTGTGGATTCTCTAAGTTTCTTCTATTTTACATTTAAATATTTATTACATAATTATTCTTGTGCCTGCTTTTTTTTTACTTGTATCTTTATGAATTTTTATCATTAACCAAAGGAGGAAAAAAAAGGATGAAAGCAATATAAACTGAAATCAATCAATCAAATTAAGCCAAAAAATTATCAAAATAATTTTTAAAGTTAGAGTATTGTATTATCTAGATTGCATTTATCTCTCTTCCACATAAAATCTCCATTTTATTACATGATAGTAAATCTTGCTCTCATGTTTATAGACAACAGCAGATCTTATTAATTATGACTTTGTGGACAAGTCACCTCCTTCATCTTATACTGCTCCCATAGAAACAGAAATGTAACCATTTATTCCTCCTTGGGTCTTCTGATCTCAACAGAGGGTAAAAGCTATTAGCGTGAATTCTTAGGTAAGATCTATACCTATTAAAATATTTTTATAAAGCCAGTTTGAGAATCCATATCTTTTCGCTTCCTACTTTTTTAAAAGATATATTTTATTGGTTTTTTACAGAGAGGAAGGGAGAGGGATAGAGAGTTAGAAACATCAATGAGAGAGAAACATCAATCAGCTGCCTCCTGCACACCCCCTACTGGGGATTTGCCCACAACCAAGGTACATGCCCTTGACTGGAATTGAACCTGGGACCCTTCAGTCTGCAGGCCGATGCTCTATCCACTGAGCCAAACCGGTTAGGGCTTGCTTCCTACCTTTTTTATATTCCATACCATTCAGTTCCCCTCCATTAGGATGATTTTTAAAAATTAAAAGACTATTGCATTATTAAGTAAAAAGCAGATAAAACTGAACACTTAAAATTTTCTAGAATTTATGTTCCCTTCCCTAGTTACCATTAAAAGTTTCCAATACTCACTATACAATGATAACCAGGACATGTATTGCTAAGTACCAAGTGAAGTATTTGTTTTATTTACATTCTTACAGGCTTAGCTTTCTGGCTTTGTACTTTCTGTTCTATCACTTTATATCTAGCAGCTCTTCCACAAAATCACTTAGTCCATTAAAAGTTTCTCTCTTTCTGTTATAAGGAGCCAAGAATGCATTATTACATTTTTCTATATGAAGTATGCCATTAAATAATAGCTTGTACACTCATTAAGCAAATGTAATTGTGAGAACAGATTGACATTGTTAAAGTAAATTACTCAATTTGTTAATAGTTTCATTTCAAGTGACCTTAATTGTATTAATTGTGATACTAGCAAATTAAATTGAAGAGCATTAAATACATTGTTCTAATATGTCCTAGAGAAGCAAATTTTCCATTACATCAGCAAAGGGAAAATGATTATATGTCCCCCACCAAAAGTTTCACACATATGCACACACAATGGGTCAAAGAGAAAAGGTCTCACTATTTACTATTACTATTTTAATATGGGTTGCATGGTACGAAACAGACCATACACAGTAACTGAGCCTTAGATAAATGGATAATTTTAAGGCATCTTTTTATCTCAGATTAAACAGAAACTACTTCACCATTATAAAGAGTTAAAATGTTGAGAATGAGGAAACAAGGACTAGTGTAGAGAACTGCAACATGCAAATAAAATTTTTTAAATATTACAACTTGGAGTAAACCAGGTATTACTTATTAGATGCCTAGTATCAGTACATAAGGATAGATATTTAAAAGTTATGGCCCTCATTCTGAGAAGAAATTATAAATTCAAGAGATTAACAATACAAACTGTTAACTCTGTCTTTACAATAAAAGCTATACTCCTTAGCCTGATTTACAAAACCTCATAATCTGGCCTTGGCCTACCAGGACCATTCTGTGTCAAGTCCTGTCATTCATAGTGTCTCACCCACAATGACTTCCTTCAGTTCTTCAGATATGACAAGCCTAGGTATTTCCTTTGTATGAAATCTTTCCTTTTGTGTTTCCTTCTTTCCATCTCTCTGTCTCTGTCTGCCTGTCTCTTGCTCCCTCTCACCATCTGTGCATGATGGCTCCTTCTCCAGTATCATTCATATCTAGCCGACATAGCACCTTCACAAAGAGATTTCACCCAGTCACTCAGGGTAATATTACCCTATGTTAATTCTTTGCCCAGTACTTATCACTCTCTCATAGTTTTTCTTATTTACATACTTTTTCATTTTTTACTATCTCATGCTAAAATATGAGTTCCATTGAAAGAAAGCACTAGGTGTACTTGTTTAATAGTCTAACCCAGATACTAGATGATCAATAAATATTTTTTAATTTATTTTTTCCTTTATTGATTAAGATATTACGCTCTTGTGGCCTGAGGCCTTATCAAGTGTGAAAAATATATATGCCTCTATAATCTCTATTCATTTATTGAGTATCACTGCAATTTCTTAACCATCATGCCAAGATTGAAAATCTTTAAGTTCGATAAAACAGATATATTCACAAGTCTGATTAAAGATTTAAATTGATAGTATTATTTGTTCTAAGCTTGGTCAAAATCAGTCATAAACTATGACTGATTTAAAATTGTCACTAAGCAAATATGCTAGGATGCCAATTGCATTAAATTTCTCTATATTTGGAAGAAGAAAGAATGGGGGAAATAAAGTAGGAGAATTATTATTTATGTACACATATTCCCATAATATAAATGATTATTTGACTCACACATTGCTTTATACATGACTTGAGTAAGTAAAAGTAAATCCTCATTATTTATTGATAAATCAAGGCTAGCGGGTGTTTTTTCTGACTAAAACCAAATAGATTTGTAAGTTGAGAAAAGACAAATAATCACTATAATTTACAGGAATACAGTAATTACCAAATGGTAGAATATCAGATCATTTCCAATGACTCAAGAAAATTATATTTTTAATATTGGAGATGTAATAAAAAGAAAATGACCATTTAAAGTAAATAACTTAAGATATTATAATTTTTATGATTTATTTGCTTCTTAATTTCTTCCATTTAAAACATTCAGATTTTCCTAAAATGTGAAACTAAAACAGCTTGTTGCTAACATAATGTTTCTTCCCTTGTGTTTTCCTATATTGCTCAGATGGGACTAACAGAACAGTACAGTCAAGCTCCAGAGTAAAGTACAAGTATTATAAGAAAAAAATTTTCTTATTTCAAAACATCTATTTGATTATCAAGTAAACCCTTCTTATAGGAAATGTATAGTGATGGAAAACTAATGTAACTTATTTTCAATTTTCATAGAATACAAGTTAAGAATGAAAAATACTGCCGCTCATATTAATCATGAGCTCAGATTAATGATGAGCTCAGATTAATCATATTATCATTAGGGTAAAATGCATTCTCAAAGCTTCATCCAAATCTTATATTAAAGTGTAAGTTAACCTTCCTCATCAGTTAAATATTTATCATGGATATTTATCCACTATCTTTTTCTGTTAACTTTGAATCAGATTTTGAGTTCAATTCCATCCACTTAAGTGAGTTAGAAGTATTTTGAAAATGGCTTAACCACATTATAGATCATCAATACTCTTCCAAACACCAAATCATAGATTTCCTCCTTATATACTCTTTAACTTATGCAATCCTTGAAGCACTGACCACTTTGGACCTTCTGGAAGCTCTCATATCTGTAGCTTCTATAACTTTGGCCTCCTCCATCTTTCCCCTACTTTCACTATTCCTCCAATATTGTCAAAATACTGCTCCCTCTATTCAATGTCTAATCATGGAGAATTCCTACAAATCAATCCTCAGCTCTCTCCTGTCTCTTTCTTTGGGTTTCTTATCTGTCTTATACTTTGAACAGATATCTGGAGAATGACTCAGATCTCTAACTCATGACCTTTCAAATTTAAGCCTCTCATTTCCAACTTTCTTTTGAACAGTTTAATTTAGAGGAACTGGGCATGTCTTGTTGATTGCTCTCTGATTTCACTTCTACTTACTGTCATACCACTTAAAATCTGTTTTTAAGGAGCCATTTCAAAAACCATACTTTTTAAAATCCTTGCTGTTATTTAAGAACTTCTAAGTTACTCTCTCATTTATTTTACAATCTTTATCTTCGACAAAGTTACTGTTTTCCTTGGTGATTTTATAGCCTTGCTTAGAGTTTTTCATATATCTAAACTGCCTTTTTTCTTGATATCTAGGGAGATTTTTTATTAAAAAATTCTTCTTGCAAAACTATGCAGATAGTAAAAAGATCAGTGGTTACCAGGGATAGAAGGATGAGGATAAATTGATAAATCAAGGCTAGCGGGTGTTTTTTCTGACTAAAACCAAATAGATTTGTAAGTTGAGAAAAGACAAATAATCACTATAATTTACAGGAATACAGTAATTACCAAATGGTAGAATATCAGATCATTTCCAATGACTGATAGGAGAGGGGAGAGAAGACAAATAGGCAGAGCACAGAGAATTCTGTGAAAATACCCTGTAGGATACTTTTAATAATCAATGCATCCTGATACATATGTCCAAATTTACAGAATGTACCGCACCAAGAGTAAACCCTAATGTAAACTATGGACTTTTGAGTGATTATGATGTGTCAATTTAAGTTCATCAATTCTAACAAATGAACCACTCTGGTGGGGGAAATTGATAATGGGGGAGGCTATGCATATGTGGGGGCAGAGGGTATATGGGAAATCTGTACCTTCTTCTTAATCTGGCTGTGCACCTAAATCTGCTCTCAAAAAATAAAGTATTTAAAATAAAAAGGCTTCAAACCTATCCAAATCAAAGTAGATGAAAATCATTACACAGAACTAAAGGAGGTATTGAGCTGGTTTATTGGCTACCACTAAACAATATTCCACTGAATTAATGTACTTATCAAACACTTATATACTATTCCTATATCCCCTTCATAACTTCCATCACTATATTACTCTATACTTCATCTTCCCTGACTTCATCCCTTCCAAAACTTCCTACTCTGCCCTCTTAAAATGCCATTGCATGACAGCAAACTTCCTTGTATTCTCAAAACATCAATGAATTCTTTCACCATCAACTTCCTTGCCAATTGGTCTACTTACTAGTATTACACTCTCCTGACAAAACCCCTGTCTGCTTCACTTTGTGGCTAAATCCTAGGTGCTGAATTCTGCTGGAAGATAATCATCCAAGTTTACAAGCTTCTATCACCTATAAATTAGGATGTCTAATCTAAACTTGGCTCCCAAGGTTATGTATTCTTTATCAACTCAATCTAACCGTTGTCAATCTCTACAAATCACTTTCAGCAAACTATCTCCCCCTAATTTATCAAAAAAGAGATGGAAGCATCAGTGATATTTCATTGAACTCAGTGATATGCCACTGAATTAATGAATTCACTATACGTAAACACCTTTTTCCCTTCCCTCCTATAATTACAATGAAAATAATGACACTCTCTCTGTCTACAAATAGCTTCATCTTGGCTCTAGACTGCATCTCCTCTGAATGTCCAAGACCCCAAGACTCTTCTTCCATTGATGTTAACTTTTTCTTCAAGTACTACCATAACTTTTGTATAGAGCACACAATTCATTTATCTTCAATATGGAGTATATATTGAAGACAATGGGTTCTTGGGAGATTACAGACAGCACCATGTTGGTCACAGTCACAATGACTGTTCAGTGGAAGCGCCTATTTTCATGAATCTTTAGCAAGAGAGCCATGAATGCCATGATCAAGAGTATGAATTTTTATTATTAGTCAATGGAAAACTACTAAAGAGCTGTTCAGGAAAGGGACATTGCCCCCACCCCCAAGATAACTCCAGCCAATTAGACCAAGGGCAGAGTTTAAGGTGAGTAAAATGATTCAGGTAGCATCCTATACTTTGGTCAGGTATCTTCAGAAGAACAGATACATCTTTTACTCAAATCTAAATCCACTTCCACTACGTGGAAAGCAATACTAAAGATCATAACAGAAGAGTTTTAATATATCAACTTCAATGAACTATTTTAATTATTACCGATTTATTCAGCAATAAAGCCAGGCACTCTCTTATAGTTCTAAAACTCTATGATATTATAACAAAAAGAAAGGAAGATTTGGGACAAAAACAAAATTACCAGAGGCAAAAAATGGAGTAGGCAGGATATTCAGAAGAACTTAGATTTTTTTAAAGTAGGTTACTAAATATTTTATACATGAAGATAGAAAGAAAACTTTGAAACAGATATTATATAAAAAGGCATTACATTAAGTAGTAATTATCTAAATACTATAAAAGCTGTAAGTAAGAAGGCATATAAAATTGAAGCTAAAAATACTGGCAATATGTAACAAAATGCTATTCTCAAAAGAGACCTACTAGAAAAAAATATTCTTTCATCATGAGCAACAATCTCTTATAAGCTTGTGAAAACAACTAGTAATTCCAGGGTTTCCCTAAATCTTGATACTGTTGTTTTCATTTTAAAATAAAATTATTACTTTTTTTATTTAATTGGTCTCTAGAAGTTAGATGCTAAGAATGAATAACCATTAATAGTTAAACAAACAGTTTGCTTTTTTATGGTTTCAATTGAATTACAGGTAACTTGTCAATTACTAATTAATACCCTTTGTTCAAAGACCTGGGAATTTAATTCATGTATATAAACAAATTTAATAGGTCACAGAGAAAATGTCATACTTGCTATGCTATTCTCTATTTGAAAAGGCAATTCAAGCAGTTAAAAGTTTAATTCACATGGAATATATGCCCTAAGATTTTGCATGTATATATCCAAACAGTTCTTTTTTCTGACCTCACCCACTTTCCTCAACCACCCATGAAATAGAGTTTTTCTCTATCATTCCTATTATGTGGCTATTTTCGATAATGCTTTCCAGAATACTCAAAATCATTTAATTCAGTAATGTACTGTTTTTTATAAATGTTTAAATTCAGATTTGAGAAATTAAAGACTTATTTGTTTACTTGTGGAATCTATAACAGGGATTAAGAAGAAAAACATCAATCCTACACAGGGAAACCACTGATTAAAGTCCAATGTTTGACTACTTAGAAAATGAATCATCCACAAATTCCCTTGTGGGAAAAATGTACAAAAGGCTTCAAATACATGGAGAAGACCATGAAAGACATATATTAAAATAAACAAACATGCTAGAAAGGTGATGATTTTTAAAGTAAACATGACAACCCCATTAAAATGCAACACACGTTTTCTGCAAAAGGGAAATCTAAAAAGATGAAATAGATGCTTTATATAAAATATTTACATATACAATGTGCAAAACCCACTACGGTTAGTAACCTTTATGGCTTTGAAGAACTAGATATTTACATATCTTTCTTTCTGCATATGTGTGTGTGTGTGTATGTGTGTTTTGTATATATTTTTAACAGTTGACAGCTGTTTTAGAGCATACAGAGATGCCAAGTTGAATGAGGGTCTTGATTACTTCAAGATTAGCTATCTAAAGTTTCTATTCATTTTAAGTGTTGTTAGTTGGAAGAGTCATTAGTCACTTCCTTGTCTCATAGAACATCAGCATACATTTACATTGTTAATGAACATTTGGGGTAAATGAATTAATGGCACTTTTAAACATCAATTCAGTCCTAATAACTTTGTATGTCATAGAAATGCTAGGCTAGGATATAAACGAAAAGCCTTTTCAGTAAAGGTAACTACTCATTCCTGCAACAATAAAGGATAAAATTAATTTAAAATGTTTTTAACCACTTTTTTTTTAAAGACAAGCATCCATATTTAATAAACTAGACCAGAGGAAAAATATGCATTTAAAAAACAAAACACAAAATTCTATGCTCTAAAATAAACATTTTAGCCAGAAAATTTTGGTGAAACTATTTTATATATGTCTAACCCAAAAACATATTCATAATATCCACTGATATAAGGGTTTGTAAAATAATTGGACTTATTTAATTATGAGTGATTCTTACAGGTATTGCATTTAAAAAAAAATACATCACTAGGGAAGGCAGTATTTTTACCAATGAAATATTTAAAATGCTGAAACTGAAATGAGACAGTTAGAATTTTTTCATTTTTTATATTTCAAAACCTTAAACAGCAGCCTTTTTGAGCCCTTTTAAATAAAGCAAATATAAAATAAAATACATTGTATGGCAAATTATACTATTTTCAATAACACACTCCATAAAGTCAAGAGCTTGAAATAGCCAATTTAAGGGATCAATTATTTTTAAAATTCCAAAATATGAGTTAATTGCAGATATTTATACCAATATAGAAAAAAAATTGTATTTGAAGTATATAAACCACATGTAAATTGACTAATTATGATTTTTAAAATAGATTTCACAATCCTGATATGTGTATTTCATGAATAAAATATTACAAGGAGTTTTCTTAGTCAATAAGTCAACTTTATCACTAAGTGAATCATTTAAAAATAAGGATAAGGTTTCAAAAGTTATCACAAATTCATTTCCTTCTAATACACCATATTATTACGAATACTAAAAAAAGAATACAGAGTTCTAATATATACTACACATTTGACAAATTTTTACGGGGTTGGCCCTGAATATAGTTTATTTTTTAATAATCTATCTTTTAACAATTTAAATGCATAGATCTGTAAAAGTACAACATAAATTTTAATTTTTTTTTTGAAGGAGAATCTGGCAAGTCTTTTATTCTGGAGTAATCTCATCTTGCTGGAGGGAAAAAAATCCCCGTAAAATCAACACCAAAATGCTCAGACTTCTTTAAAAGAATTTTGACAAAGTCATTTTGCATTTCAGCATCCTTATCTATAATAAAAGCGTAATATGCTAATTAGACCAGACATCCTTCTGGACGACCTTCCCGGCAAAGCAGGGGCCGGAGTGAAGCCCGGGTCCCAGGTGCCAGAGGGAAGCCAATGCCGGCAGCAAGGGGAGGACCTACTCTTGCACGAATTTCATGCATTGGGCCTCTAGTACTAAAGTAATTGTTTAAGTTTTTGGTTTTTAAAAAAACAAATGGCAGTGCATTAAACATTTGTCTGTTTTTGTCTATAACTGAAAGTAGACGTTTTGTGGTATTCATTCCTGTCAGTGCTCTATACCTATGCAGAGTTGCCCTGCTTGGTTAGGGGGAGGACCTACTCTTGTACGAATTTCATGCATTGGGCCTCTAGTACTAAAGTAATTGTTTAAGTTTTTGGTTTTTAAAAAAACAAATGGCAGTGCATTAAACATTTGTCTGTTTTTGTCTATAACTGAAAGTAGACGTTTTGTGGTATTCATTCCTGTCAGTGCTCTATACCTATGCAGAGTTGCCCTGCTTGGTTTCATCCACAGAATTACACACATAAGGTAGGCAGAGCTAACTGAAGGCCCTCTGCTAGGTTTCCCGGTAACCACAGAAAGTATCTGTATACAAAACTCACCTCCAGTCCTGTTTGAGTAGCTAGACAAGGGGTCAATGCCCACTTCTTGTTCTTCTGGCTGCAGAGGATGTCTAGTTTCAGACAAGGAATGATACATTGTGAAAACTGGATGGTGTCAGCAAAAGAGACTCCCTGGGAGATGAAAAATATAGGAAAAAATGATAAATATGTTTTCTTTCTGCTATGACTGGGAATAAATAAAGGGCTAAATGATTAAATGAGCATTACAGACATTAACAAGTTTTCTACAGGCTCCAGGGAATGTTACTACACATTGGTAGCATATGCAAAGATTGGAAAAAGTGGCACTAAATTTCCATGTCAATAATTTCTCCCCTAATCTGAACTTCATTGGTAACCTTTGCCTCAATGCTCAATCACATTGTCAATAAACTGCACAAAAAACTGAACTATAAGTTAAATTATGATCACATTTGTAACATTCTTTTGTTTCACTGTCAAAATAATACATATTTACAATAGAAACTTTCAAAATATAGAAAATAGAGCAAAATGAAATCATAATTGTATTGTACTGCTGTTACCATTTCAGTTCAATTTACATATCCTTCCTGCCTTTCTACTGGGCATTAAAAAAAAATACACACACACACACATATATATATATCTACATATATCTATATATATAGATCAGGGGTCCTCAAACTTTTTAAACAGGGGGCCCCAGTTCACTGTCCCTCAGACCGTTGGAGGGCCGGACTATAGTTAAAAAAAAAAACTATGAACAAATTCCTATGCACACTGCACATATCTTATTTTGAAGTAAAAAAACTAAACGGTAACAAATACGATATTTGTATTTGCATGTGGCCCGCGGGCCGTAGTTTGAGGACACCTGTATCCTATATAATAAAAGCCTAATATGCTAAGTGTCCAGTTGTCCGGTGACCGGTCGACTGTTCAACCAATCAAAGGGTAATATGCTAATGATATGCTAAGGCCGTTCAACCGCTCACTATGATGTGCACTGACCACCAGGGGGCAGACAGTCGACTGGTCAACCAGTCATTATGATGTGCATTGACCACCAGGAGGCAGATGCTCCAACTGGTAGGTTAGCTTGCTGCTGGGGTCCAGCCGATAGTGACCAAGCAAGATGGGCCAAACATGCCCTGGAGCCCTCCCGTGGTTCCTCCCTGGCTGGCCAACCTCCCACATCTCTCCCTGGCCAGCCAGCCCTGATTGGCCCAGATCGGGACTGGAGGAGACGGGCCTGGACACGCCCTGGAACCCTCCCATGGTCCCTCCCCAGCCCTGATTGTGCACCAGTGGGGTCCCTCGGCCTAGCCTATGCCCTCTCTCAATCCGGGACCCCTTGGGGGATGTAGGAGAGTTGGTTTTGGCCCAATCCCACAGGCCACTCCCCTCAGGAGGGTGCCAGACTCAGGGCTCATGGCTGGTGAGTGCTGCTGTGGCAGTGGGAGCCTCTCCTGATCGGGACTGATAGGGTGTGACCCACAGCAGGCGCAGTGGAGCCAGGATGAGGAGTGGCAGGTAGGAGCTGCAGGCTGTGTTGGTCTGTGGATTTCGGCCCAATCCCCACAGGCCACCCAGAGGGAACCCACCCATAAACAAATTTGTGCACCAGGCCTCTAGTATGTATGTGTGTGTGTATGTATGTATGTGTGTGTGTGTGTGTGTGTATATATATATACACACACACATATATTATATACTTTTAATGTGATCCATCATGCTAAACATACTGATTATATGAATTATTGTGTTTTCCTTTCCATTAAAATCTGTATTATCACTTGTAATGCATCCCTACTATTCCATTATATAGCAATAACAATTTAAGGTAACCAATTCTTTATTAGTAAACAATTAGGATGCTTTCAGTTATTCAACATTATAATCCTCATGATAAATACCTTTTAGTAATATCTCTGTCACATCCATGATTATTGTCTTAGGATAAATTCTTATAAGTGTAATTGCTGAACCAATTACACTTACTTTTTGTAAGGTTTTGGCAAATTTTGCTCTAGAAAGATTTGTACACAACAATTTATTTCCCATGGATCTTCATCAACAATGGTAATGGGTATTTCCTATGGTTTTTGTGTGTGCGCATGTGTGGTGTTTTTTGGTGTGTTTTTTTTTTTGGTGGGAGGGAGGTGGACCAGTGTAACAGTCAAATTTTATATTGCATTTGCTTGGTAACTAGTGAGATTACTGAAGACTTCATATGTTTTCTCTGACATTTGTTTATTGCCTGTGTAGATGGAGTTTATTATTATAATTGGCTTCATGATTTGTAAGCAAGCTTTAAGTATTAAGGATATTAAACCTTTTTCATAGGATACATATATTTTTCTCAGACAATGTTTGTCTTCAAATTATGCAGCATTTTTATGACATAAGTAATTCTTTTTATTTTTATGCACCCAAAATACCTATATCTCCTTTATGGTTTCTGTCTCTAGTAATATGTTTACAAAGGCAAGATTACATAAATAACCACCTATATTTTATTTTATAGTTTTGAACATCTTCCTCCTAAATTCTTATGTCAATAATTCCCAACTACAAAAAGATTTTTGAAATTAAATTATTTTTGAACTTTCAAGCTATACTAACAGAAGGAGAGGATTAGGTAAAACCAATACTGGGGAAAGCAGAAAACTTTTGTCTCTAACATTTAGTAAGAATTTCTAAAGCTGTAAATCCTAAATCCAGAAATAGGATAGTTGTCAGTATTTGCTTGTATGTAAATCAATTAGCATATATTGAATACTTATTATTGCTAAAAAAGAAACAGTAGGCCCAAAATGGAGTCACTAAACCCCACATCTGCAAAGCAAGACTTAATACTTAACCTAATTGCATTTTCAGCTTCTTCCAGGAATGTAACCTTTAACCAATCAACCTGGAATTACCTGGTCAGCACTAGTGAGGTAATCCCCTTCCATCCCCATAGGTAGGTTAATGAAATATGAAACAATCTACTCTCTTCCCCATTCTGCCTATAGAATACTTCCATTTTGTACAGCAACTTGGAGCTCCTCTCTATTTGCTCGATGGGATGCTGCCCAACTCATAAATCATTGTATAAAACTGATTTTCAAATATACTCTGTTCAATTTTTTATATTTAATACTATACAGAAGAAATCTGGGGAATATAATCTAGTACAGAATACCAATATATAGAAGATTAGTTATATTATAAAACAGAATCTGAGAAATTCTGCTGAAGTCCTTTACTAGAGAAAAGTGAGGATCACCAACTCAAATGTCTGAGGGGGTCAGGCAAAAAGCATTATTAATCATAGTTAACATATACTGAGTAATGAATATGTGCCAACAAAAACTACTCTTCATGCTTCACGTATACTCATCATTTCATCTTCTCAACAACACTATCTTCATCTTCATTTTCATTTTACCAAAGAGAACACTGAGGTATAGAGAGATTAGTCTAGAGCCACACAATTAGTAGATGTTGAAGCCAGATATGAAGCCATCCTCTTTAACTCTGGAGCTAACAATCTTTATTCCTAAACTACATTTGGCTACCATTAGTCAATGAAATAAATAGACAATTTATAAAATAAGGAGGTATAAGAGGATAGGGTCTGTGAATAATTGGAACATCCTTTATTCTGATTCAATCTTTTCAAGATAAGCTAGAAATCCAGAATTTTCAGTGAGATCTCTTTAATTGTAAGGGTTGGAAAATAATACAAATTTTAAGAAAAAAGAACTTTATGAAGCAACTTAAACACATTTAAAAATTGTATCTGGCCCATGGACTATTTTAATGTAAGATTCATATTCTCTATGTATTGTTATACTCTTAAAAAACAATAATAAGCATTTGAAAGTGCATATTCCATGTTAACTACCAGATTTCTTTAACAACCTTCTCCTATAGTTTGTTTTCAAATCATATCCTTAATTTTTAATTTTTATAATATAGTACTAGAGGCCCGGTGCATGAAATTAGTGCATGGGGGGGGGGGGGGGAGTATGTC
>NW_005356674.1:8948280-8973280 GCF_000412655.1 Myotis brandtii
TCCCCTGCAGGCCCAGTCACCTGTAACTGCCCTCCCCTGTAGGCCTGGTCATCCCTAACTGTCCTCCACTGCAGGCCTGGTCCCCACCAACTGCCTTCCCCTGCAGGCCCAGTCACCTGTAACTGTCCTCCCCTGCAGGACTGGTCACCCCCACTGCCCTCCCCTACAGGCCTGGTCACCCCCAACTGCCCTCCCCTGCAGGCCTGGTACCCCTCAACTGCCCTCCCCTGCTGGCCTGGTTGCCCCAACTGCCCTCCCCTTCCTGCATGGTCGCCCTCAAATGCCCTCCCTGCAGGCCCGGTGCGCCCAACTGCAATCCTCTGCCGGCCCGGTAACCCCTAACTGCCCTCCCCTGCTCACCTGGTTGCCCCAACTGCCCTCCCCTTCCTGCCTGGTCGCCCTCAAATGCCCTCTCTGCAGGCCCGGTGTGCCCAACTGCAATCCTCTGCCGGACCGGTAACCCCTAACTGCCCTCCCCTGCTAGCCATCTTGTGTCTGCATGGGGGCAACCATCTTGTGTGTTGGAGTGATGGTCAATTTGCATATTACTTCTTTATTAGATAGGATTCTTTCACTGTCACAAGTTTCACATACCTAAAATATACAAAAAAGGGGGACTTTATATATTCTATGAGAAATAGACAAATACTGATATGAAAGTATATTTTTGAAAGGATATAAAAAAACCTTTCTATAGTTAAAATAAAATACTTTACACAATGATAATGTTCATACATTCATGTAAGATGCTCACAGGTTCCTAATTTTTTTTACTCCTTAGAGAAAATTAGTTCAAGAAATCATTTGTTTTTAACTTGAATAACAATTCTTTATAAACTGACAAGTCTATGGTAATAGCCAATAACCACAATACAAAATTTACCAAACACACCAGTCTACAATAATTCTATTCAGTTAGACATCCACAAGATTCTAAATTACTATGCCTATGGATTAAAACAGAATCACTGAAATGCTTTTATAATTAAATAAAGACAACCTGCTGAATAGTAATAATGAGTTAATATGAAGAAGTCTATTGAAAAAGTAGATAATGTTTTTTCTTTTAATTATGGATTTAAATAATAATCTAGTTTAAAAGTAACTTATTAAGCAGGTGCTGCTTTGTTTTTTGTTGTTTTGTTTTAAATATAAAGGGCCATTTTAGCTTTCTAGAATAAAAAAAATACTTAAGTGTGTTAGTTGCTGCTATTGTGATTATCTTATAAAATCACAATATACTTTTGCTTTCCAATGTGAGGCAATTTTCCAATTTGTGTTTTGACAATACCAAAAATGAAAATATTTGACTACAAAGTAGAATATCAAAGGTTTTTAAACAAGTGATTCTATATTTATTTTAATCACTATTATGAATAAAATTTAACCTATAAATATCAGACCATAAGATAGTATTTGACAAAAATTCATATAAATTAAAAAAATTTTTGGTCTGAAATATTAAGATAATCACTGTAAAAGTCAAAATGGCATAAACATTTTGAAATTTACAATAGATCATTACATTTTATATTTATTTATATTATAAACTTGGATTTCTATACTTTATAAGCTTTAATCTTGTCTACAGAGAATCTAGATTTATAGAGAGAAAAACATATAATGACCAAAATGTAAAATGACTACTCAAATCTGTAATTGATGGATTTTAGTTTCTTAAATAATACTAAGATGTCTCTATAATTTCCCTAATTGGCAAAAAAATGGTCCTCAAAACATTTTAAAAACAGAGGCAACCTTATTTTTTCCAATTGAGGAAGTACAGCAATGTACCTTGTAATACCTGGGAAAGGAGATATCACTTTCTTTGATATACTTCTTATAAATAGCAGATCCTACTTCACATGAACTCAAAATTCAAAAGAACTCAAAATTGGTTGTGCAATATGGTCTTACTGCTATCCCAGTTACAGGAATTGGCATATGAGGTTGAAACTGCCATTTAAAATCCAAGTTCTAATCCTAAAGACAGTTGTATTGGTTTCACCAATTTGATTCCTACAGTATTAAGTGTTAAGATAAAAGTGATCTGATTGAAAATAAGGAAGTCTTGTGAAATAGTTAATATTTAAAGAAAGGGTAAGAGTTAGCACAGAAATTTAGAAAACAGTTTTAATATACATTAAACAAAATTTCAAAACAGTATTATTTTTCATGTAAATTGAAGCAAAACAAGTGTCTAAGTGAAAATTTCAAATTATTAACACTGTACAGACAAAACAGGTTAGTTGAATAAAATTTTCTCTTTTAAAATGCCATTATATAATCAAAGCCTCTGGGGGGAAAAATGTATTCCTCCTAAAGTGGAAGTTCTATGTATTTCAGCTTGCATTCATTCTTTCGCTGTTTCTAATACGCAGGCATAGAATTAGCATTCTGAATTGTGTCTTCTAAAGACATCCATATTCAGAGCTCATAAAGCATACTTCATTCATTTAAATTCTTGACTGATGGTAAACTTAAAGTCTAACACAAATGACAGAGTAATATTACTTTACATAAAGATACCTCTTATAAGAAAAGCATATCAAAGAGCTTAAATGAACCATTTCCAGAGCACGATTATAAAAGAGAGAAGGGATATAGCATGAATAAGTATCTGTTACAGGTAGCATACATTTACCATAATGGCTATATAACCTAAAATATGACATCTTAGCTCTAAAAGCTAGAAACTTTGATAGAAGTTATATTTTCACAATTAAGAGAATAATTGAGCATCATAGAATTGGCAAAACTCTTTATTTAAAAATGTTGGTACCTAGAGGTAAATTTGATTGTGGAAATAATAATATTTTAAAGTTTTAATTATAAGGGAGAAAAGGAGGGAGCAAAGGAGAGAGGAAGAAAAGGAAACAGAGGAAGGGAGAGAAAGAAAAAAAGGAATGAAGAGAGAGAGGGTGGATGGAGGGAAGTGGGAAAGAAGACAAAGAAGGAGAAAGAATTAAGTTCTATTTTTTTAATTCTGCCAATCTTTAATGCAAGAGAGTTATATTGGACTTTAAATAAGTTAATTAAGTATTAAAATCAATCATCTGAAAGTCTTAATATTTAATATTGGTTAGATTGTATATCAAAGTAGTTTTATTATTTATTTACTCCAAACCTTTCCAGAATACTTCATCTGACAACAGGGGGTCTGTTTCTCACAAGATAAATGCATTTACAATGCCAAATAAATTATATATAAAAGCATTTGTCTTCATACATGTCATTCAATATTAAATATCACCCATTGGTAAAATCCTGAAACCCTAATTCATTTTTACCAACCACACAATTGTATTACTCAAGTGTTGTCTATTAAAGAGGTATAGAACTACAATAAGGGTCTACATACTAAGCATAATTATTTTAAGAAAATTAGAACAACTTTAGTCCTTACAATTTCCAGGCTATCAGAACAAGATGTTTAAGGTAAACAATCTACTATAAAAATGCTAGATTCATAAACAATATACCTAATCAGAAATATATAGATTATAATATATGACAAGTTTACAGGTGGGCTTAAATATTTATATTACAAAATAAAAATATATATGGCTTTCAATATTCAAGTGCTATAAAGTGGAACAAGAGAAAATTGAGCATTATAAAGTGTTAAAGTGGACTAACAAAAAACTCTCCACAGTGTAGCCTCATATGGCTTCAGATTTCTCATGAACAGATACTCAAGATCAAAAATTGGGAAAGCAGCTCATCCTAGTGACCAAACCTTTTGTTATTATAACGCTACAAAAATACTCTTTTAAACTGTACTGTCCCTATTTTATATAGATACCACCTCTAGCTATTAAACTACATAGTTAGGTTTTCATAAAATCAAAATAACTATAACAAGCAGTTAGGAATTCAAAAAGAATGAGCAATATTTGAAAAGAGAAAACAATAATAATAACTTGGCCATTTATATTAATGATGATGCTACTAAGAATAAGGAAAATAAACAAATGGCTGCTTTTTGTATAATTATCAATCAAATCAAACATTTTGTCTAAAAACTTCCCTGGTGCAAACACAGGGAGGCCTGAGGTATTTTCAGAAGCATAGGACATAAAGTGGGGAGATCCTTCTAAAAGCCCATGCGAATATGACATTATCCCTTGGATATCAGTAAGTGGTAGGGATAGAAAACACAATGAAATTTTATTAAAGATAGCACTTTTAGCCCAACTGGCATGGCTCAGTGGTTGAGCATTGAGTTATGAACCAGGAGGTCATGGTTCCATGCACTTTTACATATAAATGCATTTCATACTTAATTAACTTATTTAAAGGCCAATGTAACTCTCTTGCATTAACTCTAAATTTGCCGGTGTTACTGGCTCGATCCCCAGTGTGGAGCTTGCAGGAAGCAGGCAATCAATTATTCTCTCTCATCATTGATGTTTCTATCTTTCTCACCCTCTCTGAAATCAGTAAGTATAGTGTGTGTGTGTGTGTGTGTGTGTGTGTGTGTGTGTGTGTGTGTGTGTTTGTGTATTTTAAAGATAGTGCTTTTAATTTAATAATAACAGCAAAAAACATAGCATTTTAAAGAAGTAGGTACTTTTACACTGTGTAGGTACTTTTACATATAAATGCATTTAAACCTCACAACTCTACATGGTAGATGCTATTATCTGCTTTAATGGTAATGAAACCAGAGAAGTTAAGGTCACACAATTATTAGTGGCAAAACCACCTCAGATGACATAACAACTACTTAATAAATGTCCTGAGATAAATTAAACCGGGATTTATAGGATAAAGTTTTTATTGTTATGTTAACTATAATTTAATGCAAAGCATTCTCATTTACTTTTTCCCCAGGCAATCTTTTTCAAAATCTAGGATTGTAATTTTAATAGGCCCTTTGTAGTTGCAAGGTATATGTTCCTTCCCAAATCACCATCTGAGAGTAAATGCATGTTTAGTGGGAAAAGAAAATAGCAAGTAAGATGTGGATGCAAGCAGAATTTATATATGCCTCAACAAAATTATCATTTATGAATAAGTCAGACTGAACCTTTGGAATCACTATCAAATAGTCAAACTTGTGAATGATTTAATCCCCAAATGCTACAGATTCACATTACACCATTCTCTACAGGACCAAGTGCCATACTGAGTGAAGGCCAACAGCTAATAAGCATCCTCTGATCCTGTCTCATCAGAGTAGCTTATTAAATTAAAACATTTACACTTTCCTCCCTCCAGTTTTATTCATATCTCCTTTGCTCCTGATGAGGACTTTCCTATCCACTTTTCTAAATCCTATACTTAATCTGTACACCTAGCTTTTCTTCTGTGGACCAGTGCCAGAAGTACTTTCACCCTAGTCTTCTACACCATTTCTCTTACTGTGATGTACCACAGGACAGTATCAATCAATAAATGCCAGCAGTTGGAATATGAAAAACTATTTGTTCTACTTTTCTGTAGATAGATAAAATTAGTACAGAGTCTTCTTATAGACAAGAAGTATGTAATGGGAGACTTCAGAAAAGAGTTAATATTTTTTACTCAAATATCTGCTTCACCTCTGGGATATGACTAACCCTAACCTTCATCTCTGGCACACTGGTCTTAGCCTTCACCTCTCTCCTAAACTCTTGCAATACCCTCCTGTCTCCCAGCTTCCATTCTTTCTTGCTGTTGTAAACACTCTTGATTGCCTTTCCAAGAAAATTCAAATTTTGTACAAGCCACATGCTCCCAGAGTATGAGTCATAATTGATCTATGTCAATCATGATGGTCCCAATTTCTTGCACCAGATTGGTTGGAATGAGCCATTCAATGTGAATAAAAGTCACCCAGGGGCTTTTAGACGTTTTTCTCTCAAAAATGATGTATACTCTTAATTGCAGTGGATTAATAAATCCTAGATTCACCTTACCTCTAGCCTTCTTGATATATGTAATAGAACCCTTACTATATAACCCAACTGCCAGTTGAAATCAGCCTAACATATCCACCTCCAATAATCTATTACCACATAATATCCAATGCAACTTTTTTCATTGTAGATTGGGTCTCAACATTCTTAGCATAAAATGCAAATGCTGTTAAGAGACCCTAAATCTATGTTTAACCTTTAGTTCCCACTCCCCTCCTCCCTGAGTATGCTCTGTCCACATAGGACTTCTTTCTATCCCTTACACAAAAACACAGCTCATCACCCTGGTTGGTATGGCTCAGTTGCTCAGAGCGTCATCCTGTACACTAAAAGTGGCAGGTTCAATTCCTGATCAGGGCACATACCCAGCTTGCAGGTTCAAAGCCTAATTGAGATGAGTATAGGAGAGAACTGATCAATGTTTCTCTCCTCCACCCCTCCCATTCCTTCCTCTATCTAAAAAAGGAGAGCTCGTTGCCATTTTAGGTTTATGCACATCCCATTTCCTTTGCTGAGAATACTTTGCCAATTAATATCATTCAGATATCTCCTCAAAATCAGGTCGGTGCAGAAAGCTTTTCCTGGAGGACATCTAATCCACCAGCAAATCTTATCAAGCCTACCTTCAAAATAAAATCAAGAATTAAACCATTCTGTACCACAGTCACCCTAATTCAGGTCACTGCCATCCCTGGCATGGACGATTTAATTGCCTCCATAGGTCTCCATGTTTTCAACCTAGCCTTCTACCCTCCATGTACTCACAGCAGCCTGAGTGATCCATTTTAAATTTAACTCAGATCATATCTCACTGCTGCTCAAAACTTTCCAATGGCTCCTCATTTCACTCAGAATAAAATACAAAATCTTCATAAAATTCTACATGATCTTGCCACCAGCTACTGCTTTGATCTTTTATCCTACAACTCTCCCCCATGCCACTCAAGCCCTAATGGCCTCTTTATAGCTCCTCAAATGTGACCAACAAGTTCTCGCCACAGGGGGCCTTTTTAATTTCCTGGGTTCCAAAACACTTCCCTCAGATACCACATGGCTCGCTCCTCCACTGCCTTTAAGTCCAAGCTCAAATGTCACTTTATTTGTGAGGTCGCCCATGATGACAGGACCACACTCAGCAAATACTCTCTCCTACTCTTCATCCCATTACCCAGTCTTACTTTTCTTAAAACATTTATCACCACCTAACATGCTACCACATATTACATATTATATCACCTCCTAATATCAGTTCTATGAATTCAAAGGCTGTATCTATCTTATTCACCCCTATATCTCTCATATCTGGAAGGTACCCTAAGTGTTTTATTGTGGCCTTCCTGATAACAATTTGAAAGAGTCCAATAAAGCACAATGAGAGGAAAGTTAATTGAATCCAAGTTAGATTATTAACTTAAATCAGTTTTTCAAGAATTCCTAGGTACATGCTAGGGATGTATATTAGCACAAAATAAATGTTAAAGAGATTAGAATTAAAGATATTTGATAAGACAGATCCCATAAAACAGACTAGAAATTAGGTAATTAAGATCTTCTAATAATTGCTTTAAAGAAGCAAGGACAGGTTTCTTTCGGTAACAGCAGCAGACCCAGAGTCCTCTCCTGGGAGAGCCTGTGGCAGCTGAACAAACACCTGGTCTGTGCTGCTGCTCAGTATATGCTTAGGGACACAGGATGGGAGAAGAGAGCACAATTCCCTGTGGACCAACAGGCTCTTGGACACCCCCTCCACCTACCCCCACACATACTTCTTACTTCTGCCATCTTCACTCACCACATCCTCAATAACATGGGAAGCCATTATATTTAACCTTGCCCTTTGGCTAGAGATCCTCCGCTTTCCCACTGAAACCAGGGAAGACCAAAGACAACAAGAAATCTGTGCACCTCACCTGTGATCTGTGCTCTGTGAGTAAAGCCCACACCCTTACTGGAAAAAATAACCCACTTCTTCAGTGCTGGAACTAGAGATTCTCTCTTAAGTACACTAGTACAGTGAGTGAGACTATCATAAGCCCTTGCATTTCAATGTAAATGTTTCGATTTTGAGAAATTTCTGAGAAACTAGTAACATATTAATTTGTATGCAATATGCAACCTTTATAAAGTTAACCACCCATAAATAAGTAATAAAAGGACCATTTGCAGGCCAATGATGAGAACATGTCATAAACCAATGACTGAAATTAATCAAATTAATAAAGTTCGTGGAAAAAAGGTAATCATTAAAATGTCTAAGTAGCCCTGTATATATTATCCCCCCTCCAAAAAAAAAAAAAAAAAGGAATAGAATTTCAAAGATAAAAGTAGAGGTTGAAAGTATTTTAGTATAACATCTGGTTTATATTTGACATCAAGTAGATGATATCTTGCAGCTAATCTTTTAAGTCAATTTTATTAAAAATACACAAACACAAAGAAGGTATGCTATATAACCAACTCTATGTCTACCGTTTTGAAAGATGTTTTTACTTTTATTTCAATTATCTACTGTCTCTTCAGAAGAAATTAAATTCTAAATAAAGGATGGCATTTTGTAATTAAAGACAAATTTTATCTATTTGTTAATTTCATATAATACCTATCTCATGACTAACATGAGGATTAAATAAAATCATCTGTGGGAATACATACTAAAAACAGCAGTGGAACAAAGATTCATTGTTATAGTTTACTGACAGCAATAATCAATATTTAAAATCTTCATAAGGTAGCAGATGTATGACCAACTACCTCCTTTGAAATTCACACTGATAACTAAAAGGTGGTGCAGACTGTAAATAGTAAGAATGGACTAGAAGAGGGAGGAAGGGCCGTCTGGGCAGAGGAAGCATCATGTGCATGGGCTCAGAGGACAGACAGTGCATGCACATTTCATTCAAAGCTGCAAGGAGTCGGGCTCAGCAGTGATGGCGAACCTATGACAAGCGTGTCAGAGGTGACACGAGAACTCATTTTTTTGGTTGATTTTTCTTTGTTAAATGGCATTTAAATATATAAAATATATATCAAAAATATAAGTCTTTGTTTTACTATGGTTGCAAATATCAAAAAATTTCTATATGTGACACGGCACCAGAGTTAAGTTAGGGTTTTTCAAAATGCTGACACACCGAGCTCAAAAGGTTCGCCATCACTGGCTTAGGTGATCATTGGGCTCAAGAAATAGACAAAGGCTATGTAAGGCATGGCTTATAGACCACACTTAAGATCCTGAGCTGTTTCCTAGGGGCAGTAGAAGCCACTAAATACTTTACGTAAAGAGGAGGGAATACCTGCTGCTTCTCCACGTTTCATCTTTCTTCAGCTATACCAAACTCATTACCTCAGAACTTCCATACATGTGTCTTCTCTGCCTGGCACTGCTTTCCTAGCCTTCTTTGCCTAATCAACTGATACTTTTTCTTAAGATTCAGCTCAAAAGTCACCTCTCAACATTCCTTCATCCAATTTGATTCAGATGCACTTTTATCTCATGTTTAACTCCACAGTAACATTAACCATTCCTTAGTAAGATGGTTGGTTTTCCACTAATCTCCACTCTTTCTAATGATATAGGGTGTGTTTTACTTATCTATACTCCAAGATACTAGCATACAAGAACTTACAAAAATCAATTATTCAAAGAATCAATAAAACACAAAAGAAATAATATAATGTAATTCTCAGATATGAAGATTAATTGAGTTATATTTGTTCCTATACACAAGCATACAAATTAAAAGGTTTAAAACCCATCTTGAGTATGCTGTAGGAACAAATATCACCTTAGATTACCTTTTTGAGGTACAGGAGTTTGAACTATCTTCAACACTGTATAATATGACCTAAAAAACTCACTTAAATACATATTGAACACCTACTATGGGCTAAGTACTACAGTACTGATCCTCATATCAAAATCAAATCCAGTAAGCAGTGACCTTGATTCTTTATATTACTTGGTGACATTTACCACCATGATACTTCATGTTACAACAGCATTGAAATGTAGTATTCGCTTTCAACCATAATTTTGGACACTCCCATCGGATAACAAACTAGATTACTCCGAATGTTTCTTTTCTACGAAATCAAAAACCTTTTTAAAATGTCAGCCTTGAACATCGTAAAATTATACAGAATGATGAGGAACCAGACTTATAGTGCATATAAATACAAGAGCATATTAGGCTGCATTTAATTACCAGTTCAAACAACAACCTGATCTAACCTTTGACAAGTAAAATAAATGTTCTGAATAATTTAACTAAAGCAAACATTTGCTGTTAATGCTAGCTAATTATAGTAAGAGCTGGAAAGAGAAGCGGAAGATGACGAAGGGAAGAGAAAGGGAGATAAAAGGTTGAGATCTCCAACTATTCATTGAAACATGATTTTTTCCAATAAATTTAATTCACATAAAAGGGCAAACTCAGCAGATCAAAGTTGTTTTATACATACTCAGATGAAAAAAAACACATTACAGATAATTATAGAGCTCATTCTTTCAGTCCATAAAAATCACCAGATTATTAAGGGGACTAGAAAATTCGGTATAGATGAATTAGGGTACAGTCGCCCCCTTCACTCAAGGGGCTCGAAGTTTAGTGAGGAAAAAGCCCAGGAAATGAGTTGCCAGACTTAGAATTAATAATTAATTAAAATAATCAATTAATTGATCTAAAATAAGATAACAATAGTGATGCCCAGTTAAATTTGAATTTCAGAAAAACAACAATAGTAATATTTGGAATATACTTATACTAAAAAGTATTCATCATTTATCTGCAATCCAAATTTAAAGGTGTATCCTGTATTTTATTTGACAACCCTACCCGTAGATAAATAAAAATAAATGTCTATGGGAAAATATCTTATGTCCACTGTCCAAGCTCCTGGATCTATTAAATGAGATCAAAACTCAAAAAGGATGAAATCCTAAAAGAATACACCCAAAAGAGGAAAGAGTTGTTTTCTAGAGCTGGTATCTGATTGCTAATTGGAAAGACCAAAATGTACTACTCAAATGTACTAACTCAGCCCCACAAGACTTTGTTTTTCAATTACCCTAAGAAAAGGAGCTGGAACTTCTTAATGGAAATCAAATGACAGAAAAATGAAACATTCTGACAAAATCCAAGAGCCACTGAGGACCCTGTTAAGGGGAGACAGAGTACATCACTATTCTTAAGTTCTGAATAATTTAACTTTACCCCTGAAAAACACAGGTTTATTTTGAGGGGGGAATCGAAAAAAATTAAACTTTGTTAATTTTTTGAGACTATTCTTATTCAAATATATAACATTTTCATTCTCATGTTGTAAATAGTTAATATGCATACTGCCAAGAACCTAAGTTATGATAAGTTCTGTGACCTTAAATTTTAAAAAATCAATAATGTGTAAAGACTGTTATATTCCATATGAAAATTGATGATTTAATTGATTAGTGACATCTAATGAATAGCTTATTTGCTCATGGAGTAGAAGCTTCTACATACTTAGGCATAAGAACCAAAAGTTTCAGTATGAATGTGAAAATGTTTGAAGTATAATAGATCATCATTATTAATAGAGAAAAGAAAAACTTCAATTTCCCAAATTGATGACATATAAATATATAGCTATTTTGTATAATAACAGATAATGAAAATCACTTAAAATATTAAAACTTACTATAAAATAATGAATTTGAGTTTCACTGAAAAGTGATATAACTTGAGGGTTTCAGAATCTTTGATATCCATTTCGATTGTAATGGTTCCACCTTCACCCCAAAGAAGCTTGTGTGCATATAACTTCTGACTATATGTTTTTAACATCAAAACCACTTAGATGTGTCCATGTAAGAAAACTGATTTTATATATATATATATCGCTTTAAAATGTAAACATTATAGGAATTCAAAATGAGAATAAAACTGTTTAGATTTCATTTCTATGAGAGGGGATGTTTACAGTATTGACAAAATGAAACATGGTTTAAAAAGAAAGGGCTAATTTAAAAAGAGGACAATACACAGTGCTCACATACGATCTTGATGAACTAAACATAGGATTCTATGAATAATGCTGAAGATTTCTGCAAGTCATCAATGCATACTAAAAAAACAATAATTCCATGAACTCCATGTTGTATCATGGAGTAGCAGAGAAGCAGAACCAATAGGAGACTATATACAGTATATGTATATATAACAGACACACACAGAGGTTTATTTATTTAGAAATATTTATTACTAGGAGCCCAGCGCACGATTCAAAATCACGCAGCGCTGCCCACCCTCGAGTCGCCGGTCTGGCCTTGCCTCCCTCCCTGGGCCCCGCAGCAGCAGTGGCCATTGCTGGTCCGGCCCTGCCTCGCTCCCCGGCCCTTGAAGCAGCTGCGGCCGCTGCTGATCAGGGCCTCCCTCAGCTAAGGCACACAGAGGCCCCTGCCACCCTGCCCCCGATGCTGTGCGCACAACCTCCTCCTGTACAGCCGACCCATTACGGCGTCCTGGTTAATTAGCATATTTCTATATTTTATATACAGATAGATAGATAGATAGATAGATAGATAGATAGATAGATATAGATATAGATATAGATTAGATATAGATATAGATATAGATATAGATATAGATATAGATATATAGATATAGATAAGGAATTGGCTGTCACGCTTACAGAAGCTGGAAAATTCACTCTGCAAGGTGAGCAAGCAGGCTGGAGATCCAGGAAGAGCCAATGCTCTATTCAAAGGCTGTCAGGCAGGGAGAGCTGATATTCTGGTTTGAAGGCCATCGGGCAGAAGAGATGACGTTGTAGATGAAGTGCAAGGCAGTAGGCTGTAGAGTTCCTCTTGTTGGGGGAAAGGGTCAGTCTTTTATTCTGTCTGGCCTTCAACTCATTAGATGAGGCCTTTATCCACATCATAGGAGCCAATCTGCTTTGTACCCACTTAGATATTAATTTCATCCAAAACACCCTCTCAGCAGCACCCACAATCTCTGACCAAATACCTGGGCACTCAGTGGGCCAGTCAAGTTGACGCATAAAATTAAGCATTCACATCTGTTTACTGGCCTTTTAGGTCTCCTTTTCTGAGAGGTACCTATTCATATCTTTTGCTCAATTTTCAACTGGGCTGTTTTTGCTTAATAATTATAGGATTTTAACAAAACAAATCATGGGTACATAATTTTAATACAATACTGAAATATCAAAAGTACACTGTATATATTAATCATCATTCATATACTAAAATGGTCTCCATACTGTTAATTATATTGCAGAATGCATTTTGAAAATAATGATTTAAAGAAAACCAAATTTTCCCCCTTGTAAATATGGTACAATGAACACTAGATTATGATCCTGAACCAGAAAGATAAATTATTATTATAATTTGTTCAATGTCTTCCTCTGCACTTAAGAAATGTTTGCAAGATTGATGATTGCTAATGTTTTATTGAATGCTTACTAAATGCCAGGCACTGTGTTTTATGTTATTATCACATTCAATGTTCTCAGCAATCTTATCAGAAAAGCATCATCATTATCCCTATTTTACAGGTATGCAGGTGGAATTTGAGGCCAGCAGGTCAAGGTTCTCATCCCAAGGTCACACACTAAGTGGCTGGGACATGAACTCAGACTTCTTTAGAAATTCATGTAAGCCAGCCCTACTGGCTTCCTATTATATACAATGGCCCTGGGAAAGGAACACTAGGGAACAAAGAATGAGGAGGGCAACATCCTTGCTGCCGTGACACTTACAATCTGTCAGGAGGTGGAATATGGAATATGGAAAATACACAGACCACATAATGAAAGACAGAATGTCACAGCAAAGGAGAATACAGCTTTAACTCTAAGAGGTCAAGGGACAATTATGGGGGACTAGGAAGACTTCATGAAAAAAGGAAACGTCTAGGACAGGCTTTGAAAAAAGAGTAAGATTTTGACAGGCACAGATGGGCAGAGGCAGCTAATCAGAGGTCAACTCAAGTAAGATTGTTCCAAATGCAGCAAAATAAACAACAAAATAGTAAATCCCTGTATTTGCAAAAGCGAAATCTGCAATGAGAAAAAGGCAGCTGCAAAACAGACATATAATATTATATCATATGAAATGCAAATTATTAACAATGAAGCTTGACATTTAAATAGCACTTTGAAATTTACAAAAACTTTCACATATACCATGCATTCTCAAAGGAAGTGTCATTGTTCTTGAGGGGAGAAAAATGATTATTGGGGTTGGAGTGGGCAATCTTACATATTAAAAGGGTGTATGGCCCTCCAAAAGGCCACAGTACATAGTATATCTGTGTATATCTGTTATATTAAAATTTCATGGGGAAGGGAAATGATGAAGGTAAAAAAAACAAGCTTTTTTAGGGAATAACAATGAAAAAGAGGCGGAAAAACACAGATTAATACTAACTTATTTGATCATCTCTATAATCTAGTGGGTAAGAAGGGTATCCGTCCCTTATTTGAAAAGCATATGAGACAAATAAAACTGAAAGAGTTAAGTGAACGAATAAAAGAGAAAAACAGATAGTTCACCAAAAAATGAAATGTTGTTTATATATATATGTGTGTATAATATAATATGCAACCTCACTCATAATTAAAGAAATATCAACTAAAACAATTAGAAGTAATTTCTCAATCCTCAAATTTGCAAAACAAAAAAGTGAGTAATAGCTAGTGTTGATAAGGATGTGGAGAAATACGCATTTTGATATTAACTTGATTATGTAAGTGTAAATTTTTTGAAAAGCAATCTGGCAATAACTATCAAAATTAGAAATTCAAATATACCCTTTGATTCTGCAATATTACTGCTAAGAATTTATCCTACTGAACTATCCTCTAGCCAAATTTATACAGAAAGAGGTTGACTGTAATAGTCAAACACTATCCAGGTATCCATGAATAAGGAATTGGTTTTATAAATTATTGCAATCCAGAAATGGAGTACTACATGGACCACTGCTAAAACCTCCCAACAAGATCTCCCAGCATTCCTTTCATATTCCCCTCAATCAAGATCCCTTCAGTGAATGATCTTTAAAACAATAAATCTACTCATATCACTCTCCCTCCTTAAAACACTTCAATAAGTTACCACTCGAGAGTTAAAATTTCCAGTAAAACTACAATGTCTTATGTTGCCACTGACCTACTGTCTGGCTTCTTTTCTCACCTTTGTCTCTGGGCTCTTTGGACTCCAACCACACTATCTATATAAACTCCCCAACGATCAGTTCATTCCAGCCTCAGAGCTTTAATACAGGCTTTGCCCTCAGCCTGCAACATCTGTCCTCTTTTGCAAGAAGAACAAAACTGAAATTTCACTTCTCTAGTGAGGTCTTCCTTAACACTCCCCTCAGCTCCTAAATTAGGTTAGTTCTTCTGTTACATGCATCCTGAAGCCCCTATCTTTCCATCATTGTACTTAATGCAATTGGGTGAGAGGAAGGGGTGGGGGAGAAATTGAGTGACAGAGAGACTATGTGTGTTTACATACAAGCATATATTTTAAAGGTTTACTGCCACCCCTGAATTCATGAGGGCAAGGCCTAGCATAGTGCTTGGCATACAAAAGACACATTAATATTTATGAAAAGAAAGTGATGCAACAATATCTCCTAAATGAAGGTGATTCAAATGAAAGGTTAATTGTACATTTTCATTTTTAACATATCTGGTTTGCTTTAAAAACAAGTAAAAATTGATCCAACCTAAAAAACATATAATTCAATAATGAACAAGTGTACAAATATATGCTTAGTTGAAAAATACCAACCACCTGGGTGGGGAGTGTTGATGGTTACAAGTAAACTCATCAGCAAAGGAAAAGTAACTAGAGTTCATTTCTCTCTCTTTAGAGGGAGTGATCACAATTTAGATTTAAGTGACAAAAAGAAAATATAATTTTTACAACCATGGGAATTAACCCTTCCTCCCATGGCTTCCCCATTTTCTAGTTTCCCAAGATATTCTTGTATATTCAAAATTAGGCATAAAGTATCATCCATCAAACAAATCTTTTACCTGGAATACTTATATTTTCTTGAAAATTAAGTAGACAAAAATTACCCCAATTATTTACCTTAGTTTTAAGACATTCTTAGGGTTGTTTTTTTAATTCAGAAGTCAATTCCTTTTCTACATTCCAACAATCTCTAAACCTGTTTTATCCCTACAGTTAAAAGAAAATATTTAAGACAGAATGCTAGCTTATTTGACCTATTAATGCCAATATATTTTTAAAAAGCAAAAATATCCAACCTTGTACCCAAATTTTAAAAGTATCAATTTCATTAATTTAATTCAAAACCTTTGGCTCTTTCAGAGTAAATGATGACAGCTGGAGGTCAAGAGCTCCTAGCCCATTGTCTGGCATATTAAGTTCTAATAAGAGAGAATAGAAAGGAATGATGAACATGTGAATGAAACAGTAAAGAAAAACCTGGGCACCAAACTAATTCACACAACCCCTGCTTTATGAGGCACAGGCAAAGCAAATTCTAAGTCTCTTCTTTTATTAATTAAAAATATTGCCCATCCTAAAAACTATTTTAGTCAGAAACTGCTAGTGGTAAGACTGGATCAGATAAATTTACTAATAGAGTCAGGATAAAATAGACTTTGTGAATGGTCTGGTATGTCAATAAGTCTATGGATGAGAATTTAAAAAGTCAAAGTTCAGTAAGCTCTAACAATTCTTCTGGATTTTGGTTTCATGTAGTATTATGCTTATGTTATTATTCCATTGTTTCTGGAATAATTTATAAACCAGACAAATCGGTAAATCTAAGAACTCAGTGTCTGTATCTCTCTCTCTCTCTCTCTCTCTCTCTCTCTCTCTCTCTCTCTCAGTATGTGTGTGTGTGTATGCATACATATACACACACTCCTTCATTTCACTTTATAGTGAAATACATCATAAAAATGGCATTTCTGAAATATGAGGGAATTCTATCCTTTATCTATATAACCAAGATCAACACTATTTCCTGAAAGTTCGTGGTGAGGTTTTCTACAGCAATGCCAAAGGGGTAGTCGATGGGAGAGTTCATATACACATACTTTTCACCCTAAAGAAATGGATCAAGAAAGCAAAGGATGAAAACGAGGACCCCCTAGTCTAGAATTAGTACAACTGTACGGAATAGCTTCCATTTAGAGATTTTCCATGTTTCAGGATACAAAAGCATTATTCCTAACACATTAGGGGGGAAATGTAATCACAGATTCAAAAACCTTTAACTGTCCATTATCTCTTCATTAATGGAAAACCAGTCTGATAAGTAAAAGATAGCTCTTAGGATAGCAAGCATGTCTCCTACCCACATCTTATTAAGTATATATGGATATAGGTCAATGGATAAGGAAAATTTAAACTAAAACATAAAATCTGATTTAGATTCAAATTAACATCTTCCTTTTACCTATTCCTTCTGGCAGAATGTACTTGCAAAATCTGTAGCAACAAACTATCACTTCATTATCTTCCCACAAGATACTGGTTTTCTCTAACACTTCACAATGCTTCTGAGATAGCATATCTGACATAACACCTCTACTTCTCTCCAGCACTTAACAAGATAAAGAAAAGGCAGAAAGAAAAAGTAAAAAATGTTGGTGTTACAAGAGAAAGAATCCAAACCTTATGAACATTCAAACATTAACTATATATCTCAAACCATTTTAACTATTTTCCTACATTGTCATCTGACATGTTTCCCTCTAAAGTAAGTAATATACTGTAGAGTCATTCACTCGGTGTTATCTGATGGCAATCATTAATTAATGTTGAAGGACCCTTTGAAACTAAAATATAACTAAAGCAAAGCATAGTGATTCAAGGTTGTTGTTTTATTTTTCTTTAATCAAATAAAGCTGAGTAATCAAATATTGGTCTTTGAAGAAGGCTATTTCTACTTTTTACCTAGTAGGATCCCTCAAAGAGGAGGTAAAATGGTAAATTTCAATTCACCTAATGACAAAGTATCAAACTTGCTTGACTGTGAAACAATATAAGGTTTAAGCTTTCTTCAGTGATATTATTAAAATGAAGATGTAATCAATTACTATCACCTGCTTTGTAATAATACCCGGAACACAAGCACAGTGACCTCCATGCAAAAACATGCAGGATTTTCAAGGTTTTACCACAAATAAAATCTAGTGATAAGAAGTTCACATACATCCCTCCAAACAAAACCATTCACCAGGCCATCTCCAATAGATTTATTCAAGTACTTCTCAGTGTACATTGGCATCACCATTCAGAGGGCAGAAATCAGGCCTATTCAATGTGCTTTTAGGTCACTACCATAGCTCCATTTGCACATGACACTTATTAAATCCTAATTGAAAGGCATTTGACAATACAATTGCTGAAAATTCAATGTTCACCCCAAATGTGAAATCTTGGGCTTTATACCTTATGATTTCAGCAGTGCCATGTGTGCTGTGAAAGCGAAGGGCCTGTCAATGTTTCCATTATAAACTCTGGTTTTCAGAGGTTTGTATCTTGGCCTATAAAAATAGACTGCGGTCTGTAACTTGGCATAGAAAGTACTGGTATCAGCCCAAGAGAACATTTTTTGTTCCAAAGATTAAAATAAAAATCTGTTTAGTAGTTTTAAGTTAAGAGACTGTTAAAAAGAGAGGGGGGGGGGGGGGTTTAGGAGGGTGAGGGAAATATAGAATGTATTTAAAAACACCAAAACCCAATGTCTATGTCTAACTACTGCTTCATTTTAGATTTTGAAATAATTAACACAAGATAAGCCAATGAAAAAATATTACGTAAGTGAAAAACCTAAAAAGAGTTTTAATTAAAAACATTATGGTGGTTACCAAAAAAAAATTCTTAATTTTTTAAACAACTACATATGTAGTATCTCAAATAAGCCCCACATTTAAAGATTGTCCAAGTACTCACTGACAGTAAATGAAAACTATTTCAGATATGTTTTCCTAGATATGCAAAAATTACTTTTTAATGAATCACTAAATGCAGAATTACTTCAGATTAGTAGAGACAATCTTCAATTCTATCTTCAATTTATGCATTAAGAAGTTTCTAAAACATAACTTAAATGTAAGAAACTCTGAAGTAGTCTTTATATACTATTTGTTGAAAGACACTTGTTTAAGTTTTATGTTTGTTTCTTTTTTACCATAACATACATCTGTTTTCTTCAAAAATATAATGCTGTTATGTAACACTTCTGCATCTTCAAAACACACATTTTGTAATAACATATCTGTTAAAGGGGGTATAACTGGTATAATTGGGACATGAAAGGTGATTTGGCGCATATATATACACACACACACATACACACATTTTGGCGCATATATATACATACACACACATACACACATACACACACACACACACACACACACTTTTTGGCCTTGTAATTACATTCTCAGGAATTTATACTATGAATATGCCTGCATATATGAAAATTATATAAATACTAGAGGCCCGGACACAAAATTCATGCACTTGGGAGGAGGGGTTCCCTCAGCCCGGCCTGCACCCTCTCCCAGTCCTGGAGTCCTTGGGGGATGTTCAACTGACAGCTTAGGTCCGCTAACATCTAGAAGAGATCAAAATGTTAGTGTACATAGCAATCCCCTAGAAGTCTTATTAAAACACAGATTTCTGTACTCCACCCTCAGAATTTTTCATCAATAGGTCTGGAATAGAACCTAAGAGTTTGCGTTTCTTAATAGTCCCAACTACAGCTGAGTTACTGGTCCAGGGACCACACTTTGAGATCTCTTCTAGATCAAAATTGTACATAAAACTGCATCTGCTAAGAACATTATTATCCTATATAATAAAAGCCTAATATACAAATCGACCAAAGAGCGGAATGACCATTGGAATGACCGGTCACTATGACGCACACTAACCACCAGGGGGCAGATGCTCAATGCAGGAGCTGCCCCCAGCCCACAGGCTCCAGGCCAGCCAAGGCGGGTGCCAGTGGGGCCCCTGATCACCCTGCCAGTCACCTGCAGAAGGAGGCGACCGGCGGCAGTGGTGGGAGGCGGGCTGGCGAGCAGGCGGTGCCAGGCCACCTACTGGTAGCTCCACAGATTGGCCCTGATTGCCGGCCAGGCCTAGGGACCCTAACCATGCACAAATTCCGTGCATCGTGCCTCTAGTAATGCCATAATCCTATATAATAAAGAGCTAATATGCAAATAGTCATTACACCCTCACACCAAAACAGCTCAGACACTCAACATTGGGGAGAGAGGAATGGGGATCAGCCAGGCACAAATGAGCTCACGAAAGAGGAATGGGGACAAGCCAGGCTGCGGCCCAGTAGAGGAACAAGCTACCCGCCCCATGGGCCCAGGTGCCAGCGGCTGGGGCTGCAGCCCAGGAGTGGGACAAGCTGCACACCCCAGGTGCCAATGGCTGCACCTTCGCCTGTGGCCCAGGAGAGGGACAAGCTGCCCGCCCCACAGTCCTGTGCACCAGCAGCTGGGAATGTGGTCTGGGAGAGAAACAAGCCGCCCACCCCGCGGTCCCAGGCGCCAGCGGCTGCACTTCGGCCTGTAGCCCAGAAGAGGGACAAGCCGCCTGCCCCACAGTCCTGACGCCAGCGGCTGGGGCTGTGGCCTGGGAGAGGGACAAGCTGCCAGCCCTGCAGTCCCGGGCGCCAGCGCCTGCGGCTGCAGCCTGGGCAAAGCTGCCTGCCCATGGTACCCTGTGGCTGTGGCCAGCCCGGGCGAAGCTGGCCCGGGTCCTGGGTGCCTGTGGCCAGTGAGAGGGAGGGAAGCCTGGGTCCTGGGTCCTGGGTGCCTGCGACTGGCTGGAGGAGGAAATCCTGGGTCCCGGGTGCGGGGCAAGGCAGAGGCGGTTAGGGGCGATCATACCAGCTAGGGAACAGTTACGAGTGATCAGGCTGTAGCGGAACAGTTAAGGGTGATCAGGCAGGCATACAAAGGTGGTTAGGGGAGATCAGGCAGGCAGAGGTGGTTAGGGGCGATCAGGCAGGCAGGCAGAGGGGTTAGAGGTGAACAGGTAGGCAGGCAGGTGAGCGGTTAGGAGCCAGCGGTTCCAGCTTGAGAGAGGCAGTCGGACATCCCCTGAGGGGTCCTGGATTGGACACAGGGGAGGGGGGGTCCCCTCAGCCCCCTTCTCTGTGCACCTATTTCGTGCCCCGGGCCTCTAGTAACATTATAAATATAATCTTGTTCTTATCAATAATATTTAGATAATAATGCTTGTTTTCATAAAACATAAGAAGTCTGGGTGGTGGGGGTGGATGATAATTTAGGTTATTCTAAACATGGTGAAATAAAGGGGGAGGGTAGACAATATAGTTCTGTTGTACTTTTCAAACTTAACCTCCCATCTCTTATTTCTGTCACCAGATGGAAACCAGTACAATGATAAGCTGCCAAATTGCAGATATAAATTTAAAAATAATAAAATAACAGGTGATAATTATATCACATGGTATTAATTAAAGGAATATACAGCTATGAGTCCCTATACTGACATTAATAACTAGAGAGGAATGGCATTTATTATTCAATTAATTAAATGTATGTGTATTAGCCATTGGTCTGTAAACCATATCAACTTTAGATGTGTTATGGATTGAATCATGATATCCCAAAATTCATATGTTTAAGTCCTAACCAATACCTCAGAGTGTGACCTTGTTTTGGAGACAACTAAAATGGCATCAGAATGGGCCCTAATGCACTCTGACTGGCATTCTTATAGAAACTGAAAAATTAAACACATACAGAGAGAAGATGATGTGAACACAGAGGAAGAAGATAGTCCTCTACAAGCAAAGGAGAGAGGCCTGGGACAGATCCATCCTCTGTAGCCCTCAGAGGAACCTACCCTGCCACACCTTCATGTTAGACTTCTAGCCCCAAAACTGAGACAATACATTCCTGTTGTTCTCAGTTTGTGATTCTTTGCTATGACTGTCCTAGCAAACCAGTTCAAGAGTTTTCTGTTTTCTTTACTTTTTTTACACTTTAAAATATTGAATAACTACTATAAGCAATATGCTGTGTCAAGTGTTGTGACCACAAAAATGAATACTTGCCTTCAAGGAACTTACAGTCTAATGGTATATTACTTAAGAAGACATGAACATCCATTAGTCATTAATAAGATGCCAACAGTTTTTTCAAAGCTTATTGATGCTTGATTCAGCGGGTCACCAACAAAAATAAGACACCCCAACACTGAATTCTACTTCATTTCTACTGTCAACACCCCAATCACAGCACTCATTACTCCCTGCCTCACTCTTAGGACAACTTTCTAACTGGTCTCTCTTTCTCCAATCCATTGTATAAATTGCTGGCAGCACCTTTCAGGACAGTACCCTCCATGTAATTTCCCTAATTAGTATTTCAACAATATATCTTAAAAAAACATTTGTCTTTTTCCCAATTCAAGTTATAGGCAATCATACCTCCCGACAGATGTACGTAACTTCAAATTACTTAAAACCACTCATTTAGTTTGCACCTTGAAAACTGAAATGTCTTTAAAAGAATAAGCAGTTATTTATAACTAGAGGCCCAGTGCACAAAATTTGTGCACAGGGGAGGGGGGGTCCCCTCAGCCTAGCC
Source organism: Myotis brandtii (assembly GCF_000412655.1). Lineage (NCBI taxonomy): Eukaryota > Metazoa > Chordata > Mammalia > Chiroptera > Vespertilionidae > Myotis > Myotis brandtii. Next base: position 8,970,828 of record NW_005356674.1, read on the forward strand.
TACACCCTCTCCAATTCGGGACCCCTCCGGGGATGTCCGACTCACAATCCTGGACTGCTGGCTCCTAATCACTCACCTGCCTGCCTGCATGGTTGCCCCCAATTCCCACCCTTGCCAGCCTGATCACCCCTCACTGCCTCTGCGTGCCGGCCTGATTGCCCCTAACTGCCCCTCCTGCCACCCTGGTCACCCCTAACTGCCCCCTGCTGCCAGCAAGGTCGCCCCCAACTGCCCCCTCCCTGCTGGCCTGATTGCTCCTAACTGCCCCCCCTGACAGCCTGGTCGCCCCATGCAGCCTGCTTGTTCAGTCATTTGATTGTCCCTCACTAACGCCCCTGCCATCCTGGTCGTAGGCAGCCATCTTGTGAGGGTGTGGTGGTTAATTTGCATATTACCTCTTTATTATATAGGATATAGGATGAACAGGAGTAGCAATATCATAAAGTATCATTTAATACACCTGTGCTTAACAATAACCCCTCAAATAATCTCTTACTAAGTTCAGCACAAAACTAATTATCTCAAAATTTGAAGTAATGAGAGTACAAAGTGATAGCTGTCCTTGATCTGTGGGTGCCTCATAAATACCCATTGCTATCATGGAAATCCCATCTTTGGATTCCAAAATTATGTCTTATATAACTTCATTATATATTGTGCATTAGGTTTACAAACAACCTCAATTATAAATGGACATTTAATTTTAAATTTTTTGCTATTATCAAATGTCTCAACTACTGAATCAATACTTTCATACATATAGTTATCCATTTGTTTTATCTTTATAAAAAGTAATAGTATTCAATTGCCTTGGGGAGGGGAATGATAGCACTAAATTTTCTCTAGAATTTCTCCTCTCTGTTCGTTTCTTCTCAACAGAATTCAGTTATATGGTTTAGGAATCCAAAGAGATAGCTGATATTCCTCTATTCACTTACAAATAAATAAATTTTACATCTTCAAAAATTATTAAAAGAAAATAAATATTTCTTGGCTTCCTAGAATACAAAATATTCTAGTGTCATTATTTCTTTTAGGTTCAGGAGTGAACATCTCTTATTAGTCCTACAATTAAATGATTCAGCAACCAGCCACACTATCTTTGCCTTTTAACAGTTCCAATCAGTAGCAGATCTAGGTGTAATCAACAGCAGCAGGGGGCTTTAGGAAGCAAAACAAAACAAAAACAGTAGGAATCTTTAAGAGAATACAGTAAGTGATACAAGGAAACATTACAGGCTATTTTAATCCAAGTTAATCTAAAATATCAGAGTCTAGTTTTATAATCAGAAGTGAAAGAAGCAGAGCAACTTCTGTATATCTGAAAACAGAACAAATTTCAAACAGTTTAATATTAAAGGTTAAAATTAAAGGGGACAGCTCTGAAAATGAATCTTTTCGGTCTCAGAAGGGACATTACTTGTGTTTTGGTGATTTAGCACACCCAATTAGCTGATAAATTAAAGCCCTCCTTACCTGTTACTGCTACCACACCTAACAAATTTCATATCATGTACTTATAATATTAAAGTATCTCAGAGAGTAACTGACAATGCTCTTACTCCTCTTAAAAAGCATTTAAAATTTTACCAGCAACATCAGGACAGCTTTAAAATGCAATTTAGCAGAATGTTCTCATTTTCCTATTTTGGATTCCCTAACCTAGAGTGTATGGTTGGTAGTTAAGTGCTATGACTGGTGCTACTTAAAAGCATGCAGGTAGCACAGTGATTTATTTATATGAAAAATCAAAAGCCAATGGTAGCATGATGTGATGACTATGAATTTTAACTCTACAAAAATTCACAAATGGAAATGTTACCATAGAAACAACCTGATCACATTGCATGTGAGGATAGCTGATTTCATGATATAATTCTATAGCTGTTTATTGCAATATGTGCAATGAGACATCTATGAAACCCCAATTCTTCTATTTCCTCACTCTGCTTGGAATAACAAGATGTGAGGAATGCGGCTGACAGGTTTACAATCTTGTTAAATTTTCTTTGACTTTAAATTTTTCAAAACCAAAAACATTTTAAAAAATAAATTGGCTAAGATTTAAAACATTTAACTATAGGACTCAGTATAAGACATACTCTAACAGAAGAAAAAAGTGTACCTGATAGCAATCATTTCTCTTTCTGAAAATACTTCCTAAGTCATTCTGCAACTATCTACAATGCTGTTATCTCAAAAAGCAGTGTTTTGCATTACAAAAATTATTTTTCAAAAAAATTTGTTCATCCTCTATCCAGCAGGTACTTAAGACAAAAGTTAATAAAAATATCCAACATTATCAGTAAATCAACACCTGCCTTGGAAAGGTGTTTTTCTTAAAAATGTTTCTAGATTATTTGTAGTTATTATTTAGGGAAGAAAATACATTAACAATAAACACTGTTAGGAAAAACATAGAGGATGTCGATACTGAATTTGTCAGTGTAAAA
>NW_005356674.1:8978280-8988536 GCF_000412655.1 Myotis brandtii
TCTATTTGCTAGTACCTTAACAAATCAATAAACTATGACTTTATAAGTAAAGTCATACTCTATTGAATCTTTTTTTTTAATCTTTAATAAAACCTAAATCCTGTTCCCAAAGCCTCAGAGGACTTGCTCTTGGAATGGTTTTAAAATCGATTTGTTTATTAAAATTGTAGTCTGAGTTCATGAAAAAAGAAAAAAGGAAACTCCATGGAAAACACAAATATAACAGATTATACAATATTAAATTATCACCTTAAGTTATAATTTAACAATAATGACCAAGATTGTCTGAACAGCATTTAAGAAAAACCACTGATTTAATAGAGAACAGTAAATATCAAATGGGTTTTAAAAAATTGATTTCAGAGAGGAAGGGAGAGGGGAGAGAGACAGAAACATCAATGATGAGAGAGAATCATTGATTGGCTGCCTCCTGCATGACCCCTACTGGGGAATCAAGCCCACAACCTGGGCATATGCCCTGACTAGGAATCAAACTGTGACCTCCTGGTTCATAAGTCAACACTCAACTATTGAGTCACACTGGCCAGACTGGACCCCCTTTTATTTTAAAGCTTTCAATAATCATACAAAAAAGACCAAAAAAATTTGCATGGGAAATGGATTTCAATGGATAATCAAAAATTAGTGGTCATGAACAAGGCTGAATTTATGCAATTACAGTATACACCGATTTTAAAAATAATAGTCCCATAAGAAATTATTGGTTATGAACACCAGACTGAATAGGAATAAAAAAGATAAAGAAAAAAAGGGTATTTCTCAGCTAATAATTGTCAATTTTTTTCTGTAAAGTGTCAGGTAGTAAATACTTTGGTCTTTGTGGGTCAACTCCGCTGTAAATTAATGAGCATGGCTGTATTACTATAAACTTTATTTATGGACAGTGAAATTTCATGTAAATGTTCATGTGTTATAAAGTATCACTTTTATTTTGACTTTTTAAAACATTTAAAATTGTAGGAGCCATTCCTGGATGGTGGATTATATAAAAATGGATGGCAGGCCGGACTTGGACCATGAACTAGATATAAGTCATCCTCTGTTCTAAGTCATATATTTAATCACACTGTCACCCCCTAAACACAAAAAGAAACTAGACGCTTATCTCCCTCATTTTCTACACCTATATCCCAAATATTTTAGAATCTATCTCCTACTTTTATCATCATGGTCTTAATTCAGAGTCATCATTTCTTACTTGGAGAACTGCCAAATACAAAACAAAATTAAAAACACTCTATGTGAGCTGATGCCTTCAGGAATGGTCACACCTCCAATCCATCCTAAGAGATTGCTACTAGAGTAAATCTCTCTGAAATACAAGCCTACTACCATATTTGATTGATCAGGTATAGATACACAAATAAAAGCAAAGACTATTTTAAAAATACACCAATAAATTTGATTTTTTTTTAAAGAGAGGAAAGGCGAAAGGAGAGAGCTGATTTAATGTTTAAATATCAAACATTGAAATCACAACTAAAGAAAAACAGAAGTTCTTACAAATGCTAATGAAATATGTGCAAACTTGCATATTTAAGAGGAGACAAAGATAATCCTAATACAATGTAAAAATGTAGAGCCCACATTTGTTGACCAAAATATAACCCTAGAATTTTAAAAATCCTTAATAATCAGAAATTGAAATACATTTCACTTTTACATAGCTTATATAATAAAAACACTGTATAGAAAATGAAATAATGAGTAAACAGATCTAGGCTTTGAGCATCAATGGCTGCCAATACTTAAAATGACTAAAAGGTATTATGTACCTCCTGATGAAAGGATAAGCATCCAGAGTCTTGCCTAACAGATTAAGCCTAAGTCCATTCAAACTCTGATGCTACCTACCAATCTGGAGAAAATATAGAAGAAAATGTTTAACTGTAACATGAGTATGAAATCAGCAAATTCCACAGCTGCAGCAAACTCACAAGATCAAACAGCCCAGGTTCTGCAGATCACTTAAAAAGAAAACAAAGGGTTGGAGGAAGAAACCATAGATTAAGAAAAAATTTAAAAACAAAACCAATTTTTTAAATGGGCAACACTAAACTGTGGTGTCCAGAGATGCACACTTGAGTGATGAAACCATAAAATTAAATAAATTATTATTATGGAAGTCAGAAGTGTGGTTAATTCTGGAGGAAGTATGGGTGCTGTAACTGGCATAAAGCACATGGAAGGGATTCTCCAGGAGCTGGCAACGCTCTATTTCTTTCTTTTTTTATTTTATTGATTTTATACAGAGAGGAAGGGAGAGGAATAGAGAGTTAGAAACATCGATGAGCGAGAAACATCAATCAGCTGCCTCCTGCACACCTCCTACTGGTGATGTGCCCGCAACCAAGGTACATGCCCTTGACTGGAATCGAACCTGGGACCCTTCAGTCCGCAGGCCGACGCTCTATCCACTGAGCAAAACTGGCCAGGGCAACGCTCTATTTCTTGACCACAATGCCTCTCACTTCTAACCAAAAACACCTTGATTATAGTATGGGTAAATTTTAACAAGCATTTACGGAATTAATCCCTATTATGTTTAAACTGTTCCATTACAAAGAAGAAAGAAAAGTGTCCTAATTCATTGAATGTTTGCATGACTTTAACACCAAAACACAACAAAGAAAGCACACAAAAAATGATCTCACAATATAACATGACCAAGAAGAAATCTTTCCAGAAATGCAAGGGCAATTTCATATCAGAAAATCTAGTAAGTGACTGCATTAGTAAGCAAAGGAAGAAAAGACCATACTATTATATTACTGAATGTAGCTAAACTTCGGTAAAACTTAACTCATCTTTAATTAAAAAATAAACTAAGCAAATAAAAAATAAAACTTTCATTCCTCAATAAAGCATTTATTAGCATGAAACAAAATACAAGTAACAGATATAATGGTAAAACATAAATAATTTTTTCTTAACAGCCAGAAACAGTCAAGACTACTGGCTATTAATGCTTTTTCAACACTGCAGGAAGATTTTTAGTGAACTCTATAGGAAAAGTATGAGAAACAAGAAGTTAAACTTTCAAAGGAAGGCAAAATTACACTTTTCAGTTGTCATTATCTATTTACAAAAACATGAAATAATCAACTGCAAAATATTTTTAATTTATAAAATACATGACTTCATAATTTTAAAAAAAGCTTTCCTATATACCCAAAACTCCTCACAATTCAATAAATGTTTGTTATGCCAGAGACTGTGCTAAATACTAGACAAACCAAAAAGAACCATAAGAAAAACACCCCCTCATAACAGCAACAGCAAACAGTGCATTGTGAAAAAAACTATGAAGAAAATGTGTTGACTTGTTTGAAGGGCTTACATAGCATTTGATTAAATTAAGGTGTGCAACATGTTCCTAAATGGGAAGACACATAATTGGAAAGTTATATATTTTCCTCAAAGTAATCGATATTTTTAATGCAATTCTATTAGAAATTCCAAAGGGATTGTGAGGACAGAAAGTGGCAGATTTAAAAAAGAAATTATAAAGTCCACCTAAATTGTCTGAATACCTATGATTTCTTTTCAAGAATAGTAATATGAAAGGAACAGCCTTGTAAGATGGCAAAATAATAAATCCAGTTATTAAAAAGTTTAAAGTCTGTGTAAAGAGTAACAAATACATCGACAGATTAAAACTAAGTCCAAAACAAATCTGTAACTTCATCAAAATTTAGAATACAATGAAGGAATATTTGTTGATGAGTTGACTATCATGAGTAAGAGTTTTAAGGTTGCACAATTAGGTAGAAAGATATTACTGACTTAAACTGGAGAAACTAGATGCAGAAGGACCAAATTAAGCAAGAATAGAATAAATTTAATTTCAGACTTGTCAAATCTGAACAATTCTTGTGGAATCCAAGTAGAGAAACATCCAGAAGATAGTCAGATCTATCGGTCAGGTGGACATAACAGTGAGCTAGGCTGGAGTTGTCAATTTGGAAGTCATCACGTAAACTTGGTCATGGATGTTGATGAGACTACCAAGAGGAAGGTATAGTGAGGGAGAAAAGCACTTAAAAATTAGGTAGAGGACAGGAAGCTAAAAGAGATGCAGTAATCAATCAGAAAACAGGAAAACCAGGAATTGTGATATCATACAAGCAAGGGCAAGTACAAATTAAGGTGTGAAAATATCCACTGGAATTACCAAAGCACATTGTTCATGGTACAAGGTTACAGATTCACACTGTGAAGAATTCAACTGAAGAATCCATATTTCAAGTGTCTTTAGAAAGAGCTAATGTAGATAATATTTTTAAAAAAGAAAATGAGAGAGGAAAAACAGACAGCATAAAAAGGGGGGAGGTGGAAGGACATATACAAACAAAAAACAATGGTCACTACAGAAGAATTACAGATCGTTTTCAACTTTATACACTTTTGTAGTATCTGAATGTTTACCAAAATCATGGAGTAATTATAGGTTAACGGAAAATATAGATTATTTTGAAGAAAAAAATTACCTCCCTAGATATTTCCTTTATTAAAAAAAAAAATTAAATTACTTAAAAGTTTAAAAAAATTTCAGAGGGGCCTCCTGCAGATCCATAGCATTCTAATTCTTTTATTATGGCCACAGTGTTCATCAACAGCTATTATGAAGCACTCATTATGCTAAAAACACTGGAGATAAACACATAATAAGATACTACCCTTGACAGGAGCCAACAGTGTAATAGCAAACACAGACATGTAAACAAATATTAGTAAATACAATTCAACATGACAAGTATATACACAAAGTGCAAGGAAGGTATAAATTAAAATATTTTATGAAAGAAATAAAATTTGAACTGAATCTTGAAGAAAAATAAGGTATAAGTTGTGGTCAAGATCGTCTCATTCAAAGGAAACAGAAAGGCAAAAGCTGAGAGGTATAAATATACATTTGAGAAGACTGAGTATTTGTAATGAATTTTAAATCTGCACTCACCATCCTACCCACCGTGTTTCTTGGTTCCCTATGTCTGCTCCACCTCTACTGATGAGGACCTCATCAAACCTTCATATCTCTACCTTTAAAGTACTCAGATAAAGTTATCTTTTTTTCTATGTGTTTAAAAAGAAATAACATCTATACATCAAATCATGAGTCTCAAATTTTTAACACCCTGGTTAAGATTATTTTGAACCTATCACACCCTACTGCTGAGTGAAAAAAGAAGAAAATAAAAAGTGAGTCCAGCACAATTTACAATAGCTAAGATTTGGAAACAGCCTAAGTATCCATCAACAGATGAGTGGATTAGAAAACTGTTGTACATCTACACAATGGAATACTACACTGCTGTAAAAAAGGAATTCTTAACATTTGCAACAGCATGGGTGGAACTGGAGAGCATTATGCTAAACCAAATAAGCCAGTCAGATAAAGATAAATATCACATGATCTCACTCATTTGTGGAATATAATGAACATCATAAACTGATGAACAAAAATAGATCCAGAGACAAAGAAGCATCAAACAGACTGTCAAACTTCAAGGGAAGGCAATAGGAGGTGGGGGAAAAGGGGAGAGACCAACCAAAGGACTTGTATGCATGCATATAAGCATAACCAATGGACACTAGGGGGGTGAAGGCCTGTGCCAGGGAGTGGGGGAGGCCTAAGGGAGGTCAATGGGGAAAAAAGGAGACATATGTACTACTATTTGTAGTACTTTAAACAATAAATAAAATAAAATGAAATGAAAAAAATAAAAATTTTTAAAAAGTGAGTCCGAAAATTCAACTTGAGTCAAATCAGTATCAAGTAATAAGACTGATTTATCAGCTACCATATTTTCCTAAATACTTTCATACACTGCTATTTTAAGGAAAAAAAAAAACCTTCATAATTCCAGGAAAGTAATCACTACTGCCATTTTCTTTGAAAAAGTAAAATATGTGCATGGTTGGCTATTGAAATAAAAGTTCTCTCAAGGGAGAAAGTGGTGGTGGGCTATGGGTTGGAGAGAATAAACACTAAAGAAAACCTCATTTCGGGGAGAAACCAAGATGGCGGCATAGGTAAACACCGGAGGGTGGGGTGGGAACTGGGTGGAGGGGAGTTATGGTGGGAAAAAAGAGGAACCAATGTAATAATCTTAACAATAAAGATTTAATTAAAAAAAAAAAAAAGAAAACCTCATTTCTAAAACAGCATTTTTATTTTCATTTGCTATTTCTGTTAACAATCACCAAATAGTCATTTATTTATTTCCCCAGATAAAATATATGTGTGGTATATTTCACATATTTTCCAAAAAAGAAATCAAGTTATGTTCTCATTTTTTTATAAAAAAGAACTATTTTAGATTTAAGTTAATTACAAATTGATTACATTTTTTTTACTTATATGCTTCAACTTAATTTTCTTTTTTTTATTGTTGAAACAGTACATATTACATTTGATATATTCTTTCAAAAAAATATACAATCCCATATTTTTACAAGGGAAAGACATGCTAAAAATTCAAACTTTCAAAGTAAGGCTATATGTATTGTGAGTGAAATATTTTTTCTCTTTTGATATTCTCTTTACTTACTATACGTATAATGTAGCATCCTTCCACATTATAACATTACTAGAGGCCTGGTGCACGAAATTCATGCACGGGAAAGGAGGGGTACCTCAGCCCAGCCTGCATCCTCTCGCAATCCGGGACCCCTCAGGGGATGTCAGGCCTAAACTGGCAGTCAGACATCCCTCTTGCAATCCGGGATGCTGCATGCACCAGTGACCATACTTTTCATATAGGTGAAAGGCATCTTGCTGTTGTATTGGCAGCTACATTTTTTTGTCCTGATTATAAAAACATGATCCTTCTGAGGCAGTAGTACCATTTTCCTCATCTTATGGGTGGAAAAACTGAAGCAGAGAGAAGTTAAGTAATTGTTTTGTCACACAGTTATAAGTGTCAGAACCAGGGCTGACCACAAAATGTGCAAGAGTCCATGCATGTCATCACTGCATCATCCAGTGTTAAGAGTAGCCTTACCAGGATTTAATTTTTAAATCTAAGAGACTGTTCCCAATATTTAGGGTAGGGTCCCTAAACCTGGCCAGCGATCAGGGCCATCTGTGGGGCTACCGGCAGGTGGGGCAATCGGGGCCCTCCGCTGGCACCTGCCTTGGCTGGCAGCCTGGCACCGCCCACTGGCCCCACACCCACCCCCCAATAGCTGCCGCCGGTTGCCTCCCTCTTGGGGGGTAGTGCACATCATAGTGACCAGTCATTCTGTTGGTCACTCCGCAGTTCGGTCGATTTGCATATTAGGGTTTTATTACATTGAATATCACAATATTTGAGATTAGTTTTTAAGTGCTCAACATTCTAGAGAGGGGGGATGAAACTAAGGTCACATTAAATTGATAATTTCAGTTATATGAGCATTTCACACATTAAGATGCCTAATTTATACATCTAATAAAGTTGACTGTGAACATGTGGAATCATATATTTAATTTTTAGATACCACCCCACTGTAAATAATTAGTTATAACACCAAAATACATATGTTATATATTCCTAGAAACTGACCTGGTTTAAGTGGCGACAAATTAAAATACGAAAACAAGATAAAACTAACCAAAAGCAAACCTGCTTGCTAAAAGTAACATAGGTAACAGAAGGCCATAGTTTTGAAGATCTGACATGTATCAGAGAGGCCCTCAGGAGCAAATACTGATATTAGTAAAAGGGGGCAGGGTCTTCTGTTTTTGCTATAAAATAAGGAGCAATGTTCTTTAAATAAGAAGCTTAAGAGCTAAGAATTAGGAACTAAATGTATATTTAGTTTAATGATATTAAGGACTATAGTAAATATCAAACAAACTGTCTATGTTTGTATGTATATATGTATGTATAGGCATATTTTTTACCAGTGCCTATATTTTTACCAATAAATAAAATTCTGATTCTCTTGACTTTGTCCTAGCAAAATGAACTAAACTTCATACCAATTATACAACTTGACAATATATACTCCTTGAAATTAAAGAATCCTAAAGTGATCCATTTTATTTCTAAACAGACATCAGTCATCTCAGACTTTTTTGTTTCAGTATTTCCACAAAAGAATAATTACAAAATTAATGAAATGTTGTACAATTCTTATTTGGGAGAATAACCTGACTAAAGCAGACCACTCACTAATAAAGTGCAACTTAATAAATCATGTGGAATCTTATTTTGTTCAAACCCTTACTAACTCCTAGCACCATCTGTTACCATCAAAACTATATGACAAGATATGATATATAATTAATAGGTAAACAACAATCTAATTAAAATGGACAAATACTCCATGTTCCTGCCATTTGGGAGCTCTAATTACAGACTAAATTTTAAGCTTGAATTAAATATTTAAGCTGGAAAATTAACTTTCCTTCTCGAGCCTTGAATACATTAATACAGATATGTGAAGCGACTTCCTGATGGGAACTTAAACATGTAATTTAGTTTCATCAAAGCAGTTACTAATTGTTAAGCAGCATTACCTTACCATATGTACACAATAGCTATTTAGAGCTGAAAAGGTGGTTCTAAAGCACCCCTCTGCAACCCTTTCCTGATATAAATATAAAATGTATATACAGCACAGCAGTAAATACTCCACATTGAAAATAAATTACTTAGAGACTTCAGCTTCCAGTGATTTCTGAAGACAATTAGAAACTGGTCTAAATAAACAAAATATAGCTATATTTGACAAGATAAAAACCATACATAAATATAAAAAGCAAAAGATATTCAAGACAAAAAAAACATCCAGGAATAATATTATTAGATCACACAAAATTGATTTATAAAAACCCTGACCTACTGAGTCAAAGTAATGATTTAAGACAGTATACCAATTCTTCTTTTCTTCCTACCTCTTCTCTTCAAAGAATATAGCATACTTTGATAACAACATTATAGAAAGATTTAGAAAGATGACAACTTATAGGTAAACCTTTTTCTAAATTTTTTATTCATTTTAGAGTGTGGAAAGCATAAGATTTCAGAGCAAAATACCCTAATGGGCACCTGTTTAAGAAAATAAACACTACAAGAATATAAGAAATATATTGTTTTCCTTGCTATTTTATTTAGCACATGTAGAAAATGAGAGATTGGTAAGGAAAGGTGTGTATCAGTCATTTTAAAAATAAGTTATTCTAATTCTTTATAAACATAACAAACAATGGTAGGTCAAATATATTAACACAGTTTGGTTATGAAAGAGAAAACTGTCAAGGGGTTAGTGGAAACTGCTTTTGTTTATATATTACATACTTTGTTGTTAATATTAAATAGTATAACTGTTAAGTTATACTAAAAATGACCTGATTTTCATAATTACATAGAAATAGTAGTACATTGCACTGTTTAACATTCAAGGCCAATGACAAGTATATAACCCTTGCTTACATTAAATGTCCTATATTTGAAAATTTTACTATAATTTAAGTAAATTTAAATTTAAATCATAAGATCTGCATTTAAGAATAAAAACCTTTCTGTCTTTTGACAAAATAATATATATTTACTATTTTATATTTATTACTAGAGCCCAGTGCACGAATTTGTGCACCAGTGGGGTCCCTTGGCCTGGCCTGCGGGATCGGGCCAAAACCAGCTCTCCAACATCCCCCGAGGGGTCCCAGATTGCGAGAGGGTACAGGCCAGGTCGAGGGACCCCCACTGGTGCAGGATCAGGGCCAGGGTGGGATGTAGGAGGTTGGACAGCCAGGCAGGGACCTCAGGAGGGCTCCAGGGCATGTCTCGCCTGTCTTGCTCAGTCCGGATCAGCCAGACCCCAGCAGCAAGTTAACCTACCGGTCTGAGTGTCTGTCCCCTGGTGGTAAGTGCATGTCATAGCGACTGGTTGTCTGCCACCCGGTGGTCAATGCACGTCACAGCGAACAGTTGAGGCTTTAGCATATCATTAGCATATTATGCTTTGATTGGTTGAACAGCTGACCGGGCACTTAGAGGGTCCTTCAGCCTGGCCTGCACCCTCTCACAATCCCTGCGGGATCAAGACTAAACCGGCAGTCGGATATCCCTCTCGTAATCCGGGACCACCGACGCCTCACCGCCAGCCTGCCTGCCTGCCTGATCGCCCCTAACCACTCTGCCTGCATGCCTAATCGCCCCTAACCACTTGCCTGCCTGCCTCATTGCCCCTAACCACTCACCTGCCTGCCTGATCACCCCTAACCATTCTGCCTGCCTGCC
>NW_005356674.1:8988842-8994565 GCF_000412655.1 Myotis brandtii
CCTACCTGCCTGATCACCCCTAACCACTCTGCATGCCTGCCTGATCGCCCCTAGCTGCTCACCTGCCTGTCCAATCGCCCCTTACCACTTCTACCTCGGCCCCAGCCATGGCAGCTTTGTCGGGAAGGACATCCAGAAGGACGTCCGGAAGTTTGTTCGGCTCTCCGATCTAATTAGCATATTATGTTTTTATTATTATAGACTATTGGTCTAGCATTTTTTTTTAAATATATTTTATTGATTTTTTACAGAGAGGAAGGGAGAGGTAAGGAAGAGGTATAGAGTGTCAGAAACATCGATGCGAGAGAAACATCGATCAGTCGCCTCCTGCACACCTCCCACTGGGATGTGCCCACAACCAAGGTACTAGTACATGCCCTTGACTGGAACCGAACCTGGGACCCTTCAATCCACAGGCCAATGCTTTATCCACCGAGCCAAACCGGTTAGGGCTGGTCTAGGTTTTGCTAACAAATAAGTTTATTGTCTATTTTTTCTATCAATATTTCCTTGTATCTGTTCCTTCCAAAAGTTGACAAAATTTAACTCATGCTTAAATTTTACTCATTTAAACTATAGAACATTTGATGTTCCTAGTACAGTGGTTTTCAATCTTTTTAACATCCTGATTTCTGGGCCTTATCCTCTGGAAATTCTGTTTGTTTGTTACTAATGTTGTGCCCTCACCCCATAACAAAGAAACAGAATTTCCGGAGGATGAGACCCAGAAATCAGGATTTTAAAAAGATTCCCAGGTGATTCTAATATGCAGCCAAGGTTGAGAACCACTGTCCTAGTATATTAGTGATCCCTAACTATCTGAATGTGAAGATACTTTTTAAATTTCAAAATATATCACAGATCTGCCCTACTCACAGGTAAGTGAATATACTTCACTGACAGAATACACTAACTAAATATATACATTCCCCTAATGTTTCCTAAGGAACGATTACCAAAGACTGGCAAATACCCACAGGAAGAAAATAAGGACACCCTTTGAATAATCCTTTGAGGTGAATATTTATTTTCATGTTATTCTTTGTTACACAAAGATTAACAAATGAAGGGCAATCTAAATAATACTGAGAGATTAAAATCTCCATCCTGAAGGATGTGATGGATACACTAAATCTGGCTGATTTAAGTAGCATGATTGTTTTCTGATATTAAATCAGTCAACTGGAAGATAACAGAAGTTCCTCCATAATGCAGGCTAGAAAAGTCTATTCAATTTTATTTTAAATCTATGCTGTAAAAGTATATGCCATGGAATTTACTAAGATGACAACTATATAGATATGAAATTCATGACATATTGATTCAACATATTGAATTGGTTTTTAAAACCAATTTATATAAATGATTATAATAGTCTATATTATGTTTAGCCATTGAGGCATATGGTAGCAAATTTGAATTTAATCTTAAATAAATTTACATAAATATAAAAAGTTCAGTAATTTTTATCCACCCTGCATATGAAACAGAACAAATAAAAAAACAAGAGGATTGTACTTTACAAATGCACTTGAGGCCAAATTTCAAACAAACCAGAATTCTGTTTATTCTTAAAAAGAAACATAAAAAGAATTGACTTCCATAAGAAGAAAAGAAGTAATCGATAGGGAAGGTACTACTAAATATTAAACAGTAAATATTTATGTTTATACACAGAATTTATAAATATATCTATATGTATTCAGCAGTAAACATGTATTCCATTTACTATATATGCTTTAAAAATTAATATATCTCAAAGACCTCAGACTGACGTATGGTATACACATATTCAGATGGAACTAATAATTAAGACAGGAGTACAGTAACTCTACTTTGGAGAACTTATGTACTTTACAAAATGAAAGTATTTTTAAAGGCCATCAAGTTTTTCTTGATAGGTACCACAAAGTCAGAGATTTCATCCCGTGTTAAGGATGTCCCAACTTCCTATCATTAGGGCTCAAGCTCTGATTAAGAGACTGAGCCAGAAAAAAAATACAGACTCTGAATATGAGGGATAAAGGTCATTTGTGTGAAATAAAGCAATCTTGATAACAAAAATTTACACCTTGACCTCACCTCATCCCTAGTTCCATCCAAATAAATAACTGGCTATATACCCAAAACTTCTAAATATATTAAGCAAAAACTAAGATACCATCCCTAAGTTTGAAGTTTATTGTTTCAGTTTATCAGAGGCATTTTCAAATATCTACCTTTGCCAGTTGCTTTACACATATTTTTTTCTGATTCTCTAAACCATCTACAAACTACATATTATGCCTATTTTATAGAAAAGGAAACTGTAGCTCAGAGATTAGTTATCTTGTCTAAGGTAACACAACTAGAACTCAGATCTCTAATGCCAAACATTGTTTATGACACTATTTTCTCTAACATTTTATTCTAAAATATTCAAACATACATAAAGTTGCAAGAACGTTACAGTGAACATTCATACACCAACTATCACTGACATTTTACTATACTGTACTTGCTTTATCACTTACCTATCCATCAGACCATCATTTTTATGCATTTCAAAGTTGCAAAAGCTATATTACTTTTTCAACATTTTATTATATTTTTCAGTATGCAGAAAAGTTGAAAGAATTTTACAGTGAACACCCACCTAGAATCTTGAATTATATTTTTGAAATCTTGCTTTACTATAATGTCTATCCATTTGTTCACCCTTCTACCAACCTACCTTATATTATTTTAATTACCTAAATTATTTAATGCAACTTCTAATCCTCTTCTGCAAGAGGAGAGCTAAAGAAAGGTTATTTGTTTGTATTTAAAAATGTTATCTTACCTTTATTACTTTCAGTTCAAGAAATGTTTAGCTAACATGCTTTGAATGTTTTTTCACTTTTTAATTTTTCTATCAGGTATAAAGACACAAACAAACCCTTCATAAGAGGGGAACTCATGTATTTCTCTTTTGAGGAAAAAAAAAGCTCTGAAATGTTTTCTTAGACTATAGAAAAATTGAAAAATAATCCATTAAAAAGAAAAAAGTTCTTGGGGGGAAAATTGCATTGCCTGACAATTGAATAGATTTGAGAAACTTGGTAGAAAGGTGACTCTGAAACTTTACTTTCCAGAAAAGTAACACTACTAAAACTAAGTAATTAGGTTATCTTTATACTTTTACATAGTATTTATAGTTGTAATTCTATGGTGCGTATACTAGTATTTATTACATACTGCATACATATAATTGTCATGTTCTGCTAGCAAAGTTTTATTCTCAATTTATATGAAGGGATTTCAACATACCAGTATTTCCCAGAGTTTCGCTATTAATATTAAACTAATATACCAAGTTATCATACTGTCTCTCTTCAAAGGTCCCTTACGCCCTCAGTACAAGTGCTTTCAAACTCACTGCAACATTTAGTTCTTTGACTTCATTTCATTTCAACCCCTTAGCACCCCCTTCTAGTTCCACTTCCTTCTCTGTCAACCCTAGAGTAGATGAGCTACTATTTCAACTAACGTTTTACCAATACATTCTCTTTTCTTGCTCTTTCCTGAAACCTTCCAACACTTGCCCAACCTGTCACCTTCTCTGACTTTATATTGAAATTACTGGAAGCAGAGGAAATAATGGACCAACAGGAATTCCTTCCACCTTTTACCCAAGTGAAGCACCCACATCCACTGAAGCAACCAAGGAGTGTACCACTGCTGTGAGGAGTGCAGTTTACCAACCATTTCCAGCTGTCACACCTTCAGGATCCACAGCAGTGTTCACATCAAGGCCACACTTGCCCCACTCACAGAGGGATGCTAGAGGAAGACCATTCCTGCCCAACAGAGGGCATCTCTAATGGGCAAAATCTGCTCGGCCCCCCAACACCATCCCCTCATCACTGATAAGGCTGAGACTTTCTCAAAGCTGTATTGCTATCTGAGACTCTTCCTCCCCCATCTTTCTTCATCCTCTCTTACACAGATGTCAGACCTACTTACACATAGCTCCCTCTTCCTTACCTTCCGATGCCTAACACAATGCTTGGAAAATGCTCAGCAAATAATTGTTTAAAAATCCATGCCAAGCGTACATCTCTTACTACAACTGATCTCCTAGGCCTGAGATCCATATATTCAACCATCTCCTAAATATTTTTAATCAATAAGATGCTTAAACAGAAGTCATTCTATTACCTTCAAACTGTCCCTGTAGTAATCTCTATTTAAGGAATAACACCACCAATGAATCATCTGCCCAACCCGATACCTGTATTTTCTTCTTGCCTCTCTCACATCCAATCAACTGAAGAACCCAGTCAATTCTACTTTCTCAATTAGTCTCTTCTTCTCTCTTACTCCTGACTGACTTAATTTAGTGTCTCAATTTATCCCCTTACCTCATGTAATAGTCTCCTAAACGGGTATCCTGGCTCTTGAGATCTCCCTCCAATTCACTTATGTGATCAAATGTCGCATAAGTGCTCTTTCTAAATCCAAATCTGATCACACTACTTCTTAGCGTAAATCCCTTCACCAGGTCTCAATGTCTAGCACTAAAAGCTGAGGCTCTTCTTTCCACATTGGTTCTCCTTCCGCTTCTATTTTTCCTTCAAGAAAAATGTCCAAACTCTTAGTATTATATACAAGACTCTTCAAAAATTTAAATTGCATATCTCAGGTCTCAATATTAGCCAACATGCAAAACCAAACCACTTGCAGTTCCTCAAATACACTTTAGGTTTGCAGTCATTTCTGCAATGTTTTCCTCTGCCTAGGGTGTCTTTCTTCAACATTCCTCACATGCAGCTCAGCCTGCACCTTCTCTGGAAGTCTCCTTAGAACCATTCCTCAATCCCACCCCAAGCTGGTTTAAGTATCAGTTTCTGGGGTCTACTAACTCCAATGCTTGACTCTATCATTATCATTCATCACACTAGATGTTATTGTTTTTATCTGCCATTCTTTCTCCTATAGACATCAAGCTCCTAAAGGAAAGAATTTTATTTTAACTTTGCTGATCCAACACCTAAAATACTGTTTGCCATAGTAGGTAACTAAGCAAAACATTATGTGACAAAGAAGTTAAAAAAAAAAAAAAAGGAGGAGGAGGAAAAGAAAGACACTTAATACTTCAAGAAATTTATAAAATTATTTTACAAAATAAATGTAAATCATACTTGCTGGTTCTCATCTTCCCCCTGTGATGACTAATTTTATATGCCAAGTTGACTGGGCTAAGGGATGCCAAGATAGCTGGTAAAACATTTCTGGGTATGTCTATGAGGGTGTCTCCAAGAGATTAGCACTGGAATCAACTGAGTAAAAAGATGCCTTCAACCAATGTGGTCAGCATCCAATACATTGAGGACCTGCACAGTACAAAAAGTTGGAGGAAGGGTAAATTGGCTCTTTCAGTTTGAGCTGAGATATTTGGACTCAGACTCCCCACACCCAACCCCATCATCTCAATTCTCAGGCCTTCATACTCAAAAGGAATTACAACACAGGCTTTCTTGGTTCTTCAGCTTGCAAATGGCATATCATGGGACTTAGCCTCCATAACCACATGAACCAAGTTCTATTTTATACATATGTGTGTATGTGTGTGTATTCCAAAAAAAGGTATACACATACTCTGAATAATTATAAAGGCAGTATTTATTAAAATACATTTCATTTTCAAAATTGAGCTACCAACTGTTAAAGTGTGTATACAATTTTGGTGGACACAGTATATA
>NW_005356674.1:8995089-9003596 GCF_000412655.1 Myotis brandtii
TGCATGTGGGGTGCATGCTTTCATGCTGTTTCCGCCAAATTCTCACTCTGCCATCTGCATGATTCAACTGGAAACGTGATTCATCGGACCACATGACTTTTTTTCCAATGCTCGACTGTCCAATCCTTGTGTTCCTGTGCGAATTGGAGACGTTTTATCTTGGTAATTGCAGACAGCAAAGGTGTTTGAACAGGCTTTTGGCTTCCATATCCCATATGATGCAGTGTACGGCTAATTTGCCTACAAATGTCAGGTGGTCATAATAATCTGGCCACTCAGTATATATATATTTACATATATATTATCCCCTAGTGGTTATGTTTCTCTGCAGAACTCTAATACAACCCACAATGCAGGAGGCAAGGCCTATAAACTGTCCCACAGAACATTTCTGAGAGTTATCCGAAAATACTCACATGTGCTCATGAGCAAGACCAGTCAGCTAACAGTCACCCACCATGGCACATCTATGATTTTACACTTCTGTGTGGTGTCTGAGGTCTGCTTATTCCACTTCCTCCTAATTAAAGCTGAGTGGGCCTCATCTGTTTTCCCAATCCTGGTATCACCTTTGCTCTGTACTGCTGATTACTGGTCACTACTGTCACTGACAGGGCACCCCTGCAGCTTCTTCAGCACACCCTCTCCCAACTTTCACTGAGCCCTGCTTCCCCCCTGCTCTAATTGCTGCTTGGTCCAGCAGCACTGCTGTCACACATGGTGCCCATGCCTTTCTAACACTGCCAGCACAGTGCAGTCTGCAAAATGCCAGTCACTCAGTGAATTGTGGCGAAGAAGGAAAAAAATGCCTTTCTACTGGTCCCTCAGTTAGAGAACAAAGGGGCAATGCTGCTTGTCCCCAAACATCTTTCAGAATGTATCCTCATTTTCCTGTTCTAATTTTTTTTCTTACAAGCAACCTATCCTCCTAACTCACAAGGCCTAAGAGATCTACACCAGAAAACAAAACAGACCTCAAGGTTAAGTTTAAAATGCTGCTTCTCTAACAAAAGGAGACTATTGTCTGGCTCTTTATTCTTTCGTTTTCTTAAAAAAAAAAAAATCCTTTTTTTTCCTATGCATCAAAGACTACCGGCAGCCATCCTGCTGGTCACTATACTCAGATATGACTGAACCCCTGCAGTTAACACAAGTGAAGTTCACACTGGAAACATGTGACCCAGAAAAGAGTCTTAAACACTAAAACAAACAAACAAAAACTATTTAAACATGGAAACCATTTCTTACTCCATGTTTCCCATACTTAATGTATTCCATTAAAAACATTATATTAAAATTTCTGAATTACATATGCCACTCAAAGCAGCTTTCCTATTCATATACACACACAAAAAAAAAATCTCTCCCTTTTGGGAAATATTTCACAAATGAACTTTTAGAAAAAAATTTCAGTGTGATTAGGCCAAGAGTGTCACACTACTCAGCCCACAGTACTTGCAGGCAGAGAAAAGCATTCCAAAAGACACTTCCAGACAGATTCCAACAGAAAAAAGAGATGGCCGGAGAGAAGGACAGCAAGCAATAATTGCCCTGGCTTAAATTTATCCCTATGGTGAAAGAATTTATTCTTTATGCCATGAGAACATAAGGTAAGAACAATAACTCTTCTTGCAAGTTTTGTACTCAATTCAAAATCTATTTTACAAGGTAATATATACCAACAAAGTATGATTGCAAATAAGAATGAACTATGGTGGTTGTGGGGGCGCTAAATGCAGATCTGTCCAGTGTTACTAAGTGGTTAGAGCATTGGCCCATGCACCAAAGAGTAATGGGTTTGATTCCAGTCAAGGGCACAGACCTGGGATGCAGGTTCAATCCCAGGTCTAAAAAATTAAAAAATCAATGGAAAAATATCCTCGGGTGAGGATTAATAACAACAAATAAAACAAACAAAAAACAATGCAAATTTTTTTAAATAAGTGTGCAATGAACATCAACATTACTGGTAGTTTAATTCCATTCAAAAATTGACATACATTTAAAAATTAAATTCCTGGCTTTATAAACATGATAAATCAACAAATACTTTAGGTTAATGTATTTTTCAGATCAAGCACTTTATGAAAGAAATTTTTCCTCAAAAATCCATTATTGCCGTAGCCAGTGTGGGTCACTGGTTGGGCTTGTCCCATGCACCATAAGGTTCAATTCCAGGTCAAGGCACATGCCCAGGTTGCAGCTTAGTCCCTAGTAAGGAGCATGTAGGAGGTAGCCGATCTATGT
The DNA here is from genome assembly GCF_000412655.1 of Myotis brandtii. NCBI lineage: Eukaryota > Metazoa > Chordata > Mammalia > Chiroptera > Vespertilionidae > Myotis > Myotis brandtii. The sequence goes on from NW_005356674.1 coordinate 8,997,337, forward strand.
CTTACATCAATGTTTCTCTCTCTCCCTCTCCTTTCCTCTCACTCTAAAAAATAATTAGAAAATCTTTTTTAAAAATCCATTATTAACAAAGTGTTCAATCACTAAAAACAGAACTCTATTTTTCTTCATTTATTTTGATACTTTTACCCATCTCATAAATTATGTATTTCTTGGATTTTAACAACCTATCCTCCTAGAATTTTCATATTTTGGTGGAAAAAAGGTAAATCTTATATAATACAAGGCTAATATGCAAATTGTCCCCTCAGGAGTTCGACGGCTGCTATGATGTGCACTGACCACAAGGGGGCAGCACAGATCACTCACTATGATATGCGCTGACCACCAGGGGGCGGCGCGGAATGAAGGAAGGCCCCGACCAGCAGCTGGCAGAAGGAAGGCCCCAGCCGGCCCTTATTGCCGGCCAGGCCTAGGGACCCTACCCGTGCACAAATTTCATGCACCGGGCCTCTAGTATAAATATGTCTATTTAAAAGTGGATGACTTTAAAACTGATCTTTACAACATATACATCCCATGTTTTTTAAATACTTTAAAAAAACAAAAACGAAGGGGAGGGGCAAAAAGGCTTTAAAAGCATGAAGGAAATAAAAATGAACAAGTACTGAACCAGTATGGTGTAAACTTTAGGTAATTTTAAGTACTTTAGGTAATTTTAAGTAAACTTTAGGTAATTTTCTAAAATATTTTAATTTAGAAGAAAAATCTCAATTCAGTTATAAATATATTTTTAAAAATAGCACACTATACCTTCGAGAATCTGGATAGTGGCATTTTTAAACAAGCAGCAACAACAGAATAAAATATATAAAACACCTCCTCCTTATGCTGCATTTATTCAATTTGTGGACTCCTACTGCAAATGATCCTTGAGACAATATTATAAAAGATTTATAAAACAAAATGGATAAATATGACCATTTATTTAAAATTCAAGCAATTTTTCAAATCTCTATTTCTATTCAGAGTGTCCAATTATCTACAAGATATATACAGGCTGCAATACAAGCTATTATGATTGATTTTTTTAAAACAAAAATACCAGTACATATATACACATAATGAATCTTATCTCCCTTCAAAGTACTCATTTTGGGCAGCTATATATCAATTCCACTGAAGAAAAATAAAAAAAAGGCATTCCTAAAATACTTTGATTAATGGATTATGTATACATCTTCCCAAGGGGACGACTTCAAAGGGAATAACACACATTTGAATAAACAGACTCTGATATATTTGTTTAAAAATTCACCTAATTTATAGTCACATGTAATATAGAAAACAAGCTGTAAAAGACATAAAGTTCTCTGAACAAATAAATTTCCATTTGAAATTTAAACATTCAAAATAAATATTTTCTTACCACCCAATAGTAAGAAAATGGAAAATGATAAGGTATAGGAAGGTAAGTATTATAAAGTCAAATAAGGATGAAAGGCCATTATGGTTACCATCTTTTGAGAATTAAGTGACTATTGAGGATGAAGAAAAAGACCTTCAAACCTACAGCAAACATTCTATAACAAACAGCAACAAATTCACTGGCAGTAGTCTTTAAAGTTTGCACTGATATATTATGTTTTACGAAGCATTACTTCATCTTTTACTTTCAGTTGTAGTATATGCAGAAGTGATTCCAACTAATAAAAATTCATCAAAAAATGCAACTCATGTTCAAATAACACTACGTATAGAAAAGCAAACTACTGTCAATTCAATTTTAGCATCTAAAAGACAGTAATTTTTACTCTACCCATGCAATGTTTTGAAATAGATATAATTTAAAACCCTGTAACTTGTAATTACTATATTTATGCATCTATAGAAACATCCACACAAACAGTTTAAAATTATATATTTTCTTCAATTCATCTTAATATAAAACCTCTTCCCAAAGTAGTTTTTATTTTTAAAAATTTTATTACAAGGCATGTAATTTTACCTTTTTTGTTTATTTGTTATGAAAATGCTACAAAACGAATATGTTGACCACAAATCCTGGGTGTTCAATGCCTTCAATCAAATCACTGCAATTAATATGAAATTCTAAATACAGAATATAATACCACATAAATACTATAACAGCCAAGTCCTGTCTAAGAAGCCATATGTTTTTTCCCATTGTTCAAAAAAAGGAGATGACTTCCCGTCACTTATGTTTCTGATTAGCAAGGTGATTTATGCCACAATCACTAAAAATGCCAGCAAGTGAATGAGAAAATGCATAGTGACTGCACCAGATGTGCACAATAAACAGGAATCCCATTGTAATCTCTGGTACTTAGTTTATATGAAGGTAATGTAGGAAACACTCTTGGATATGGCAAAGTCACTCTTTTTTTACATTTGACTATAAATGATATGAAATAAATTGTGTGTTTTATACTTTATGGCATGCATACATTGATAAATTAGGTACCGTTTTGTATCCCGACTTATCTACAAGACAAACCTGGCTAAGATCATGGGGATTAATTGCTTCAGAAGTGTGAAATGCAGCTTTTCCATTCTTTTCTGCACACTCAGTGAAGAAACAATGATTAATCACTGTTTAACTATTCTCTTGAGGATCTATAAGATTGCCAAAGCAGGACTTATCCTCATAAATCCAAAAAATACAGGTTTAGATTTGTTGCCAACAACTGAAAGAACATGAACTTAAACCCATTTGTTATCAGATTAAAATAATGTCAAGGTTTAGAACCCCACTGGTACACAATTCCCTTTTAATCGGTGACTTCAATAGGAAATTAGATCAACACAAAGTATAATGAAAGCATGTGTATTTCATAAAATAATAAATATATCTTTTAAAAATTATAAAATATCTACAGCCTAATAAAGTCAAAAAACATACTACTGAACTTGAGCTGATAACCATCCTTATCTACATAAATACTTCAATTCCTCTGTGCTATTTATAAAAATTAAAATACATGCTGTCAGATGAAAAACAATTTTCAAATGGTTATTTCACATGGAAAATGACTACTTATTCCAAGACATTTTATTCCAGACAGCTATAGCTGAATGACAATTATGTGTATAAAACTATTTAGCTCCAATAGTACCACCATATATATTTATAAGCCTTTATAAGACTGAAAATGGAAAACTCAAAACTTTAAGCCTGTACTATATATGATCCAAAAATATGTAACATTTTGCACAGAAGTACATAAGAAGAGAGGTTTCAAATATATTCCAAGTAATTAAGGCTTTCAAAATATCTTCAGCCAATATTCACTACATTCTGAAGAAATTAAGTAACTTGTAAGTTGAGGCAAAATTATTCTTCACTCTATAAAACTCTGAGTACATATTTTTAATAACTGAAACCTCATTCTGTGTCAATAAAACATTAATATCATAATGGTTAAATCATTACAAATTAAAAATTTTTAAATCCCCCTTAAATGAGTCAGCTGTTCATAAACTATAAAGTAAGTATTTCTAAATGGGAATAATCTAAAATAAAAATTCAAATTTCTATGTAAAATAAAAACAGGCAGTTCTCAATTATAAAGGTTCCATTTTCTATTTGTCTGATTATATGTTCATACAACTTTTTCCTTCCAGTTCATGATGCTTCTTTCAGGTATACTAGGTACCACAAAAGACTAGCAGAACTACAGGAACAGGAGGTCAATTTCACTGTTCATTGTCTTTTTAAAAGTGAATAACAGAAAGAGAAAGTGAAACATATTCTGTATTTCCCACATTTCACTTTTATTTTAAGTTCGCTGTTACTTCATTATCAAAAAAATGAGTTATGTCTAGTTCGTGTATATTAAAAACCTAAAACATTTCACAAATAAACTTCCCAAAAAATTGATTTTCCTGACATGAACCATTTTTTAAAAGAAAACATTTTAAAGTGACATTTATTTAAGATTAACTGAGTATCTACCACAGAGTGAATAGTTAATACATATTTGTTAATAATATTAGATGCATTCACATTGCATCTACTCTTGAAGCTGATGACATGTTAGAGTCAATAGAAAGACAATTACCCTTTCAAGAACTTCTCCCTACATTCCCAAATATCTTCTCCAATTAAAATATTTCAATTCAGCCCTGGCCGGTTTGGCTCAGTGGATAGAGCGTCAGCCTGCCTACTGAAGGGTCCTGGGTTCGATTCTGTTAGGCGCATATGCCTGGGTTGGGGGCTCAATCCCCAGGAGGGGTGTGCAGGAGGCAGCAATCAATGACTCTCATCATTGATGTTTCTATGTATCTCTCCCTCTCCCTTCCTCTCTGAAATCAATAAAAATACTATATATATATATATTTAAAATCAATGAAACATCCTTCTGTATTACTCAAATTATACCACTAGCATAAAACTGCACAGAGATAATAGTTTGCCTTGAAAAAAACTATTAGGATGGAATTGAAGGTTCTGGGACAGACATCCTATTAGCTGCTATATTTTGGACAAGTTTGAGAAGAATTGGCATTAATTCTACTTTAAATATTTGATAGAATTCACCAATGAAGCCATGTGGTGCTGTACCTTTCTTTGTTGGGAGGTTTTTTGTTTGTTTGTTTGTTTGTTTGGGCTTTTTTATTTTAAAATATATTTTTATTGATTTCAGAGAGGAAGGGAGAGGGAGAGAGAGATAGAAACATCAATGATGAGAGAGAATCATTGATAGGCTGCCTCCTGCACGCCCCCTACTGGGGATCGAGCCTGCAACCTGGGCATGTGCCCTTGACAGGAATCCAACCTTGGACCCTTCAGTCCGCAGGCTGACGCTCTATCCACTGAGCCAAACCAGCTAAGGCTGTTTGTTTTTGTTTTTAAATATATTTTATTGATATCAGTGAGAAAGGGAGAAGGAGAGACAGAAACATCAACTATGAGAGAGAACCATTGTTCAGCTGCCTCCTGCATACCCCACACTGGGGATTGAGCCTGCAACCCAGGTATGTGCCCTGACTAGGAATCAAACTGTGACCTCCTGGTTCAAAAGGCCACATTCAACCACTGAGCTATGCCTGCTGGGCTGCTGGGAGATTTTTAATTATTGAGTCAATGTCCTCATAGCAATTGATCTGTTCAGATTATCTATTTCTTCATGATTCAGTCTTAGTAAGTTGTGTGTTTCTAGAAATTTATCCATTTCTTCTAAGTTGTCCAATTTGTTGGTATAAAATTGTTCATAGTATTCGCTTATAATTCTTTGTATTTCTGTGGCATTAGTTCCAATATCTCCTCTTTCATTCCTAATTCTGAGTCCTGTCTTTTTTCTTAGTACACCTAGCTAAAGGTTTGTCTATTTTGTTTACCTTTTTAAAATAAACAGCTTAGTTTCATTAATAATTTTTCTTGTCATTCTAGTCTCTATTTCATTTATTTCTTGCTCTTTATTTCCTTTTTTCTATAAACCTTGTGCTTAGTTTGTTCTCTTTATTTCTAGTTTCTTGAGGTGTAAAATTCGATTGTTTATTTGAGCTCTTTTAAAAAAAAAATGTAGGAGTTTATCACTATGAACTTCCCTCTCAGAAATGCTTTTGCTACGGTTGGATTAGGAATAATTTTTATCTTCTTTTTACTTTCCTATATACACCAAACTTCCTAAGACAACATATTACTTTTATAATCAGAAAAATGCTTGTAATCTTTTAAAAGGATAAAAAAAAAAAAGCTATATAAAATGGGAATGGGTACTAGAAGAGACCACTTTGGGAAAATATCTGGGTTATTCTAAGCTGATATGAAAAAGATAAAAATGTTTTAAACCAAGAATGACTGCCCTGACCGGTTTGGCTCAGTGGATAGAGCGTCGGCCTGCGGACTGAAGGGTCCCAGGTTCAATTCCGGTCAAGGGCATGTACCCTGGTTGCAGGCACATACCCAGTAGGGGGCGTGCAGGAGGCAGCTGATCAATGTTTCTGGCTCATCAATGTTTCTAACTCTCTATCCCTCTCCCTTCCTCCCTGTAAATAAATCAATAAAATCTACACTAATAAAAGAGAAACATGGTAATTAGCGTACAACCGCTACCCTTCACATTAGCTAATCAGCATATCCTTATGCAAATTAACTGTCAGCCAAGATGGTGGCCGGCAACCAGGCAGCTGGAAGCGAACATGAGGCTTGCTTGCTCCAGTGACTGCAGACTCCAACGTTCCCCGCCTGACTTGCCGGCCTCTGAGCTGCAACTCTAAGAAACTTTGTAACAAATATAGAAGCTAAACAAAACCCCAGAAACCAGCTTTCAGCCAGC
>NW_005356674.1:9004352-9018871 GCF_000412655.1 Myotis brandtii
AGTATATATATATAAAAAAGAATGACTTAAGGACATCAGCATATATAATTTATGTAGATGGGGCAAACAGGAAGAGAATAAAGAAATACACACCTTGTATAAGGATGATTCTATCAAAGATTATCCCCAGTTCAAATTTTGAGTAATATTTGTATCTATTCTTACTATAGAAGAACCTTGGAGTTTCCCAGCAGTTACTCAGTTCTTTCACCAAATCATTTGATAGCTTGTACTGAATGGAGAAAGATGAGACGCACAGAGGAGACAGGATAAAAGCAACCTGACAGAGACAGACATCAAATTGCCTGATTCCATTTACCTTTTTAACACGTCAGTCATGAACAAATATACAAATGATCTAAGGCATGGTATTTAAAATTATAAAAGTGATCTGTTATTGGATAGGGAAATAAATTTAGTTATAAGCACCAGCATGTATTAAATAAAACATACAAAAATATAATAGAAAAGAGCACAGCCTGGTAGTCATGCTAAAAACTCTGAACTTTTGTTTCCGTTTCATTTGTACATTTGTACCTGTGGGAAATGGCTTAAAATGTAAATTTTATTTCTTACTATGAATTGTGGTAAAAAAAAAATGGGGGGGACTAAGTGCTACCTAAGATACCTTCAACTCTAAGTTCAATCATTCTAATCTTGCTTCTCTAACAAATTAATGAATGTAGGAAGGAGGGAAGAAAGAAAAAGGAAAGAGATGGATACAAAAAGCATTCCCTAAAGAAAGTGCTAAGTCTGCTGATTGAAATACACTTTAACACCCCCTTGAAGGCTCAGATAAATGAGAAAGAAAACAAGGAGGAAAAGGAAAAGACTGGAAGCTGGTGAACAGATACGAGGTGGAGAGAAACAGGTCAGGTATCTCTATGTAACTATGTTAGAGGGCAACATTATTCCTTAAAGGAGCCTACAATCAAAAACCAGTAGAAGTGTATCAACACACACGTATGCACACCCACAAATACATACACACACATATTTTTTGTACAGGAATCTATGAACACATCATTATAGCAAGGGTATTGTTGAAATGAAAGTTTATGCACCCTAAAACTCAGATGGTGAAATCTGCCTTCCCAAAGCAATGTGTTAGGAGTAATGCCTTTGGGAGGTAATTAAGTCATGAGGGTGCAGCCCTCATGAATGATTTTAATGCCCTTGTAAGAAGAGACCCCAGAGAGGTCTCTCTTTCCTTCTACCATGTGAGGACACAGTGAGAAGACAACCATCTTCTCACCAGACACAGAATCTGATGGTACCTTGATCTTGGACTTCCCAGCCTTGAGAACAGTGAAAAATAAATTTCTGTTGTTTACAGGTCACCCAGTCTATGGTATTTTTGTTATAAAGCCTGAACAAAGTAAGGCAGGTCTTAATAATATTAAATTTTTAAAGGTAAACTTTGAATAAATATATGCTTACCTTTTAGAAGAACTTTATTGATCCACAAACCTAACTGACACTTGAAAATGCATGCTCTTGTTATGTGTCAAAGAATTCCTCAGGCTCAGTATAACAAAGTTCTCTGAATACAAGTCTTAGTTGGAAATTGGAAGTAAAGAAGAATCAGGAAATAAAGATCCGCAGAGTTCTTCAACTAAGCTGCTGGAAAATCGGCAAATACCTAGAAAATAAACAAATAAAATAGCTTCAAATATTCCTATTCCAGAAGGAACCTTAAACCAGAGCAAAAATGCAAAAGGCAGGCTGAAAAAATGTGTCATAATATTTTAGGTTTTTAGGGGACAAATGTTAGTCTAGTCACTAATCACTCTTTCCATTTTCTATTTTAACTCCTGGAAGGAAGGGAATCGTTTTATAATACCTAAAATAAAAGGTATTATAATATTTAAAAAATCCAAAATACTTTACTATAAAACAAATCATATAACTTCATTTCATTGCAATGACATAAAAATGTTCAACTAACAAATACACTACTCTATTAATACATAATAAAATAATATCAAGCAATAAAATCACATAAAATAATGGAAATTTGACATTTGAAAACAAATATGGAAAAAATTCCATTGAAAGTGGATTCCAAAGCATTAATAAGATATAAAATTAAAATACAGACAATAGTCTTTTTGCCGAAATATCTTATCACTTTTAATAATATACTTTCACAAATCATATCTGACACAAATATCTCTCTATATAAAATCTGTAAGAATGACAACTGAATTTCTTAAAAAGCTATCCAATATAAGTCAAGAACTTCTTAATAATAATAATTTACTAAACATATTATCACTCTCCTCTAGATTTCATCCTATATTAGTTTAGTTTACTCCCAAAAACCTTTTAGAGCTTATCAGTAGCTCAGCACATATACAAAAGGATAACAATAATTAGGCAATATAATGTAAAACATAAATCAATAACATAAAACTGAAAAATATTAGGATAACAGAACTGAAATCTACTAAGATTCAGAAAAATTAATTCCTTAACTACATTTTAGCATCATATACTACTAAAACCAAATAACAAAACAGGATTTCTGAAGAATACAAATATAGGTAGGATTGATCTCTAAACAAATTTCCAAACAATGTTTTATGCTCTTGTATTCAATGTAATTCATGTTTTGATTGTTAAGAATGTTTTATCACATTCTAATGCAGCATTTTCTCCTTTTAACTTTCAATCTCATCTGAAAAAGTTATAAACAGCATTTTTCTAAATTATATACTAGTGACCCAGTGCACGGATTCGTGCACATTGAAAGGAAATTAAATTAGAAGGTTGCCGGCGGGGTGAGACTGAGCAAAATGCGCTGGACGCGCCCTAGAGCCAACCTCCTGCAGTCCCTTCCTGGTCGGCTGCACCTGGGGTGGCGCAGTGTCTAGAAGGGCGTCTGTGGAATGAGTGGGGTCCCTCCAGCAGGTGGGGTCCCTCCAGCAAGTGGGGTTCCCTCAGCCAGGCCTGCACGGATAGGGCCAAAACTGGCTCTCCGACATCCCCTCAGGGGTCCCGGAGTGTGAGAGGGCACTCTGTAAAGTTGCTGTCGTACAGGGTGTGGAACGCAAACACACGTGTACAGTAAACCAGATTTGGGGCCGACAGTGCCCCAGCAATAACATAACCCATGACCAAAGGTGGAATCACAAGGCCTCACAAGAAATCGGGCTCCCTCCTCTCTGGTTTTGGGGTGCATCACCCCAGAACTGCTACTGCCAAGTCACTGCATCTTAGCAGCTCCTGTGTTGAGTGTCTTCCCGCTGATGGTCAGTGCACGTCATAGCTACTGGTTGGATTGACACTTAGCATATTAGCCTTTTATATATATAGATGCATGGAAAATATCTAAATATTGTCACCAGCTCCTTGGACAGCAACATATTTACTTGGTTTTTCTGGATGGTTGAAATAAAGTTGCTAAACCACTAAAATAATGTGGTTTAGCAACTTTATTTCTCATCTTTCCCTTGTCAAAATACAGACCATTTTTATTCTATGGATTACTCTTTAAAAGTGAAAGACATTAAATATCTTTTAAATATTCCAACACGTGTGTATTTGATGTGTACTTATGAAACACAATATATACTGTCATACTAACGTGTCAACACTATTCAGAGAACAATGGCTATTTCTTCAGAAAGTGTGACAGTAGCCAAAAGAAAAATTGACACTACAATCAGTGTCCTGAGTAGTTGTAATTTATTTTGTTTCTAAATACACACTTTATACCCAGGTCAATTTTACATTTCTTACACTGTTAGGATTGTAATTTATTTTCTTGTTCTGATAGGACATGTCCAATAAAAGATCTCATTGACATACCATCAGAGAAACCACAAGGGAGGAAAAAGACTACAAGAGAATCAGGAGACACGAACACTATCTGTACAGTAGTCTTCCTCAGCAATCCACATGCAGAAGGAATGTTTACCACAATCTCACTGAAAGGATATACCAGTTCTTTTTCTAGTTATTCTCTATGGAATTGTATAAATACTGAGAAATCTAGAAATAGACATACATATGCATATATAAAAATTATTGTCAGTGTATAAGTTACTGCTGCTCTGGGACTGCAATAATTTATGTAACATCTGTTTTCATATTTTTCTAATTTCTTTCTTAATTAACATGCATATTTAATGCATAAATGCTCAGACCACCTCTTTTTTTCTGCTGACTGTGCCTCTTTACTTTTGAAGTTGTGTACTCCTAGGAAGAATTCAGGATAGATGGAAAGCAAACCTTATTGAAAGCACTAATTTTTAAATGTAAACAAAGAAATAAACCAATTTTCAAAAAAAATACTAAAATTTTAAGGGTTTTCATAAGAACATTTCAATATGCCAACAAAGCATGCAGTAAATTAAGGTCCAAATACCAAAAACGTACCACAAAAACATAATTCATAATTCCAACTATTTATATTAATCTTCTTGATTTCTCTTTTACTTTTATAAGAGCTGAGAAACCCATTATAACCACTATGATTTTTTGACTTCATAAGTTTTGTGTTTCAAAATCTTAATGCTTCAGGGAACTAACATAAATGATCACTCTCCATATAGTAAACATCAAGAAATATGTAACCAACTATTTCTTTTTTGAACTGTAAACTTCAAATATTCTTCACATGGGAGGAAAGGGGAAAGTTTTCATTCTAAAGCTCACTCAAGTACAATCAACTTCTGGCAGCTCTTAATCTGAACTGGGGAATTAAAAACTCAAAATACTACTTATACTTAGATTTAATAGAAAAAGTAAAATTAGAGACTGATGAAAGCCAATGCTACAATAACTAAAATATTGCCAAGTAACAATGCTTAAAATGCCACCACTGTAACTCCATGTGTACTTACCTCACTTTAGAATTAATCACTAGTTATGTACTTCAATCAGTCATTTAATATTTCTCTTCCATTGTCAGGGCTGTTTATAGACATTGAAATGGTCTCAGCCTAGATAGAACTTACATTTTATTTGGGGAAACAGACAGTAGTACCCAATAACCATACAAATACATAATTGTAAGCAGAGATAAATGCTATTAAAAATATAGACAGTGGGAAACCATGAGATTTTATAACAGGAGACTGATTTAGTCCAGAGATCAGCAAAGACCTAAAGAAATACTGTTGAATATGAGATCGGAAAGGTATGATTCATGTAATATCTCACTCTGAATTACATATATATATATAATCCAGCTGAATACCAAAGTTTGCATTATGCTACATATTTAGCAGGTTTGGTACTAACACTCCACTAACACCAAGAAAAACAAAAAACAAAAACAACAATAAAAACTATCCAATTAAAAAATGAGAAGAGGACCTCAATAGACATTCTCCAAAGAGGATATACATATGGCAACAAACATATTTAAAAATGCTCAACATCACTAATCATCAGGGAAATGCAAATCAAAACAGAAATGAGATATCACCTCACACTTGTCAGAATGGCTAGCATTTAAAAAAAAAAAATAAAGCAAATCAATGCTGGTGAGGATGTGGAGAAAATGGAACCACTGTTGGTGAGATTGGAAATTGGTATAGCCATTATTGAGAATAAGAAAAAGATTTCTCAAAAAATTAAAAGTAGAGCTGCCAAATGACCCAGCAATTCCACTTTGGGTTATCTATACAAAGAAAAAAAAATCACTAATTAGAAAAGATATATGCCCCCCTATTTTCATTGTAGCATTATTTACAATAGCCAAGATATGGAAGCAACCTAGGTGTCCATGGATAGATGAATAGATGAGCCTATAGAGCACTATTATATTAAATGATATGTCAGACAAAGACAAATACCTCATGCTTTCACTTATATGTGGAATTTAAAATCAAATAAGAATAAACAAAACAGAAATGGACCCACAGATACAGATAATAAGCTAAAAGGAGGAGAGTGGAGGATGGGTTAAAAAGAAACAACAACAACAAAAAGCAACAAACTAACACCCCAGCAAAATAAATACAGGAAGATTATACATGTGTCAGTGCTTTCAGTCTACTAACTCAATAAAACAGCAGTGAATTAATTTACATTACTAATGTCATTCTTTTGCCACTCATAAGAGTAACTTTTTAAATGTATTCTTCAAAAACACTTAAAATATTTAAAGATTCCAAGCAAAATTATTACTCTGGTTTCATATTGCAATAAAATGTATAAAATCAAGTATATTCAAAGACTCTTAAGAAAAAGGCTCTCTGAGGTTAAAAGACTATAAATTGGTAAAATGAAAAGAAAATAATAAATATGATATAGTACACCAAAACTTTTGGTTTTATTACCAAAACTTCTGGTATTATTTATTGGTTTTTAAAAATAATGTTTTTTGCTTTTTTGTCTTGTTTTGTTTTGTTTTTGCATACTAAAAATTCAACAAGAACTCTGAGGCAATTGGTTATTACTCTCTAAGGCCAGAAGCCCAAATAAGGCACCTATTCTTAGGACATTAAAAATAAATAAATGAATGAATGAATGAATAACACCCGAAGTCAGTCTTTTAAGAAATGATCCTTGGCCCTGGTGAATTAAAGTGATTTATATATCTCCATCTCACTGGAGTACTTGAAAACCTACCAATCAAAAGTGAAGTTTGTGGCCTTGACCGGTTTGGCTCAGGGGATAGAGCGTCGGCCTGAGGACTCAAGGGTCCCAGGTTTGATTCTGGTCAAGGGCATGTACCTTGGTTGCGGGCATATCCCCAATGGGGAGTGTGCAGGAGGCAGCTGATCGATGTTTCTCTCTCATAGATGTTTCTAACTCTCTATCCCTCTCCCTTCCACTGTGTAAAAAAATCAATAAAATATATTTTTTAAAGTGAAGTTTGTGTCCTTTAACCATAAACCAAAGGGCTAATGATACTGAAATCTGTGATTGATGGAGCTTAGACACTGATTTCTTTTCACTAATTTTCATTCTGAAATACATTATATATTGTATTCAGTACTATAAGAAAGCTTCCTCTGAAAATGTACTGAGCCGAGCTCTACACTTCAGTCAATATGATAGACATTAATTTAAGATTAAAATTTCTAAATCAATAATTCCTAGATAGTTTTCAATATATTATCCTTGACAGACTATACATACATATACTGGTATGTACAGTTGGACAATCAAGTTCCTCATATGCGGAGGTTCATTTTATCAACTTCTGTGATTAAAGATCAGGAAAGTGTACTTCATTTTGGGGAAGTATAACAGTAAATACTAACATGCATATATTAACACTAGAAGCCCAGTGCACAAAATTCGTGCACAGATAGGGTCCCTAGGCCTGGCCGGTGATCAGGGCCAATCAGGGCATTCTGGCTGCCAGCCGGTACCTTCCTTCCCTGGTGCCCGGCTGCTGGCTGAGGCCCTCCTTTGTTCTGCGCCACCCCCTGGTGGTCAGCGCACATCATAGCGAGCAATCGAACTCCCGAGGGGACACTTAGCATATTGGCCTTTTATATAGAGAGAGATGCTTAACTGCAACAGACAAATCTTGTGAGGTTACTATGAGTTAAGGGGGAAAGGGGGCTTTGTTAACATCCAATAATTTATAATTAAAGGTTTTCATGATACTGGATATAGACTTTTTCTCAAAAGATCACTCACCAAATTATTGACTACTGTATTATACTCTAAAAAAAGGATAAATCATATGAGCCTGCTCTGTAGTTCTAGGCAAAGTTATCTTGCTAGGCTCCATCTTCTAAACTGTGATAGTCTAGAACAGTGATGGCGAAGCTTTTGAGCTCGGCGTGTCAGCATTTTGAAAAACCCTAACTTAACTCTGGTGCCATGTCACATATAGAAATTTTTTTGATATTTGCAACCATAGTAAAACAAAGACTTATATTTTTGATATTTATTTTATATATTTAAATGCCATTTAACAAAGAAAAATCAACCAAAAAATGAGTTCGCGTGTCACCTCTGACATGCGTGTCATAGGTTCGCCATCATGGGTCTAGAATAATGATTTTCAACCCATGTGCCTTGGCAGGCACAATGGTCTAGAATTTTTAAAATGTGCAATACCTAACTGTTCAGTCAGGGGATTTGACCTCTTTCTCTTAGATTGTCTAATAAAAAAATGACAACAGTCAACACAACAATAGCCATCTGGTGTGAATGAATCAAAATTATGACTTTTTTTGGTCAGATCGGCAAAAATATATTTTTTGGTATGCCGCAGAATTTTAGTAATTAGTTCATGTGTGCCATGAGATGAAAAAGGTTGAAAATCGCTAGACTGGAACACAAGAAAAAGAGGTATTTTATTCCATCACTACCCTACTGCCCTCCTTCCTGCCTCTCCCACAGTAGGGTCAGTGGAATTTTCATCAAGTATTCTTATTCTATTATTTTACTAAAATCTTTACAGTTATGATATATAGAACATAAGAATATTATCATTAATGCTAAAGCAAAATAAAGAACTGGTACATTCTTATTTAAAAGGAAAATTATTAATTATTAATTTATATAGACATTTTAATAATAATTTTTTGAAATAAAAATCATTAGCATAAGAAATGTTTAATTTAATATACTTAAATGACAGGCTATTCTTCACCAAAGTCAAATAATGCACTTTATAAAACAATAAACTTTGATAAGGTTCCCGTCAGACATTTTAAAAATATTTTTGTTAAAATCAAAGCATACACTTTGATAAACAGGTTATTTCTATACTAAACAAAAACAACAACCAAAAATAAACCAAAACTAGTAAATCATAACACCGCCCCCCCAAAAATTCTTGATATACACCCATAGCTTCCGAAAGGACACCTAATCCCTACTCTGGCTATGCTGCAGGACGTAATAAGAAAGAGGGAAAAACTAAAAAGAAATATCTTAATCAAATTCCCCTCCAACAGTTAATTCAATTTTACTGAAGAAAATGATTAACCATGTAAAAGCTGCTATTGCTATTAAAATTAAATCAGGCATTTTCCAGAACATCTTTTTGGGAAGTAATATACAGGTAATATTTCAGAGAAGAAAAGCGATCTAAAGAGTCAGGTAATTATTTATTAAAGTAATAATTTTTAAACCTTCATTATTTGCAAGAAATTAAAAAATTATCATTAGACTGAGGTAATTACAAACCATTAATACAAACTACAATTTAAAATATTTTCTCAATAACATCTAGTGTGCACTATAAAAAAATTCCACATATGGTAGTGAATAAAAATGGAATACAGATTTAATCCAATTTAAAGTTTTACATATTGACCTATAGTGCCTCGTAGCCTCCCTCAAACATGAGGGATACTTTTACTTGGAACTCCATGTAAATTTTAATCCACATTATCCATCTTTCTGTACTCATTCTAATTAACAACTTAATGTACCTGCATCTAACTATAAATGTTTTTATTTTTTATACCTGAAACCTGCAGTTACCCAAGTTTATGAAGAAAAAGAAACCAAGTTTGAGCTTAAAGGAAAAATAAAAAAAACTAGAGTACATTTGCAAATCCATAGCTGACCCTATTGATCCCCCGTTTCGTTCCTACTGACTTGACTTCTGAAGAGCTGCAATCAGTACCACAGCCCATAAGATTCAAAACGGGGCTTACAGTAATCAAGAAGAAAAATGACTGCTCATTTCCCGGAGAACAAACTAACAATCTTTTGGTTTACTGAAGGTTTTGTGTTATTAAAATACTGCATATTATGCAGCCAACCTCTTAGTAGCAAAGCTATCATATCATTTCATAAGATGCAGAAAAAATTTTTTATAATATCAACACCATTCGTAATTTTTTAATTATTTTTAACTATTAAAAAACTTAAACCATTTAAAAAACTACCTTAAAGTGATGAAGTGAATGAAACAAAACTTTCCAAAATCTATAAGAAATAGAATACATAATAGTGATACATCAGAGACATTCCCTTTTCAAAAAAGAATAAGAGCCCTACCTGGTTTGGCTCAGTGGATAGAGTGTCAGCCTGCGGACTGAAGGGTCCCAGGTTCAATTCCAGCCAAGGGCACATGCCTGGGTTTCGGGCTCGACCCCAGTAGGGAGTGTGCAGGAGGCAGCCAATCAATGATTCTCTCTCATCATTGATATTCCTATCGCTCTCTCCCTCTCCCTTCCTCTCTGAAATCAATAAAGATATATTTAAATAAATAAAAATAAATAACTCCCTTCCTGAAATCAATAAAGATATATTTAAATAAATAAATAAATAAATAAATAAATAAATAGAATAAGACAGATGCCCACTATCACTTTTTTCAAATATATTTTTATTTATTTTAGAGAGTGAGAAAGATAGAAACATTGAAGAGAGAGAAACATTGATGAGAGAGAAACATCATCAATCGGCTGCCTCCTACACATCCCCCACTGGCAAAAGAGCCCGAAACCCAGGCATGTGCCCTGACCAGGAATCAAACAAAGGACCCCACCCCACTATCACTTTTACTGGAGATACTAAAACTTTAAGACAGCACAATAAGATAAAAATAAAAGGTAAAAATAAGTAAAAAAGGGAAGAAACAAAATCATGTTTTCAGATATGATAGTCAACTTAAGACATCCAAAAATTCAGAAAGTTTGCTGCATTCATACAAAAATAAGATTTCTTATTTTAACTTACTATGTCTACTTTCCCTGATTCATGATTATCTCTTTCCTTTTTGTTACCTTATAACAGTGATGGTGAACCTTTTGAGCTCGGCGTGTCAGCATTTTGAAAAACCCTAACTTAACTCTGGTGCCGTGTCACATATAGAAATTTTTTGATATTTGCAACCATAGTAAACAAAGACTTATATTTTTTGTATTTGTTTTATATATTTAAATGCCATTTAACAAAGAAAAATCAACCAAAAAAATGAGTTCGCGTGTCATAGGTTCGCCATCACTGCCTTATACAGTTGCATCAAGTCTTTACTAAGAGTCACTAACCAGAACTACACATTTATGAAGTGCTATGGTTTGATAACAGTGGGATAAGGTACTCCCCTCCAGAGATCTGTTGCATTTTCATTGCAATATATTCTTATAACCAAATTGCCTCTGTAATTAAAATATCTTTTTTCTTTTTTTGCCCAGCTGGTGTGGCTCAGTGGTTGAGCGTCGACCTATGAACCAGGAGGTCACGGTTCAATCCCTGGTCAGGGCGCATACCCAGGTTGTGGTCTCAATCCCCTGTGTGGGGTGTGCAGGAGGCAGCTGATCAATGATACGGTTCAATTGGTCAGGGCGCATACCCAGGTTGTGGTCTCAATCCCCTGTGTGGGGTGTGCAGGAGGCAGCTGATCAATGATTCTCTCATCATTGGTGTTTCTATTTCTCTCTCCTTCACCCTTCCTCTCTGAAATCAATAAAAATATATTAAAAAATAAGAATTATATATATATATAATTTTTGTTGCCTTTTGGGGGCCAGATCCTCAGAGCAGCCCAATAACTCTAGATATATTCTAAAATATCTCCAATATATCCTATCATTTCTTTCCTATATCAGAATAAGCGAGTCAGAACTCATTATTCTTAGTAAAACATACCTCAATTTACTTAAAGAATCACTTTGCAACTGCAAAAAATGAGAGTACTTTGCCAGGTCCAGGACAGCCATGTAGCCTTCAGCAGTGTTCCTGCACTTACTCCTCACCATTTGCTTTACCAGCATTTTGCTTCCTATACCTAAGTCTGGAATGTTTTACTATAGGCTTCCAACGGGCTCCCACTGTTTCTATATACCACTCCATTTAATATGGCCAACTTAACCATACTTTTCATTTCTTACCTCTAAAAATGGTTTCTAATCCATGATAGATTTTTTAAATTATTACTTATTTCACATTTTATAAACATTTTCAAAGTCTAGAGAAGGACTGGTATTACTTCACTAATTGTCTAACTTTTGTTTTTGTTTTATTTTGTTTCAAACAGCAGCAATTTCTTTTCTCACAATTGCAACAGCTAGAAGTCCAATACTAAGGTGTTAGCAGGCTTCTTTTTTATTTTTATTGAATTTATTGGGGTGACATTGCTTCACAAAACCATTGCCTCCCATGATGGAAGGAGACTGCTGTTTCTAGATCTTGTCTATTGTAAACAATGCTGGAATGAACATAAGAGTGCATATATTCTTTCAAACTAGTGTTTCAGTAATCTTAGGATATATTCCCAGAAGTAAAATCTCTGGATCAAAAGGCAGTTCTATTTTAATTTTTTAGGAACCTCTACTGTTTTCCACAGTGGTTGTAGCAGTCTGCATTCCCACCACCAATGCACAAGGGCTCCCTTCTTTCCACATCCTCATTAGCACATGGTATTTGTTGATTTGTTGATGGTGGCCATTCTGGCAGGTGTAAGGTGATATCTCATTGTGGTTTTAACTTGTATCTCTGTGATTAGTGACATTGAGCTTTTCATATGTCTAATGCCCATTTGTATATCCTCTCTGGAGAAGTATCTATTCAGGTCCTTTGCCCATATTTTAATTGGATTGTTTATCTTCCTGGTGTTAATTTGTATAAGTGCTTTATATATTTTAGAAATTAACCCCTTCTCAGATGTATCATTGGCAAATACCTTATCCCATACAATGGGTCCTCTTTTCATTTTGTTGATGATTTCTTTTGCTGTGCAAAAGCTTTTTAGTTTAATGTAGTCCCATTTGTTTACTTTTCCTATTGTTTCCCTTGCCCTAGGACATATCGGCAAATATATTGTCAGGAGATATGTCTGAGATTTTACTGCCTATGTTTTCTTCTAGGACCTTTATGGTTTGGCAACTTACATTTAAGTCTTTTATCCATTTTCAGTTTATTCTTGTGTATGGAGTAAGTTGGTGATTTAGAAAAAAGAATTGGACAGGTAATTGTTTAACTTTTCAAAAATTCTTCCCATTTTTCTTATGGGACATTTTCCTTCAATATCATATTTACAAAAGTACAAATTCCTTTTTGCCTAACTCCTGTCTTTTTAAATTACTAAAATTGTTCTCCCCATGGTCCAAATTTAATTTCCATTCCCAAGATTTATACTCCCTGATTTCTCTGTAGCCCTAATAACCAGGATCTCCTTCCTAAAATCCTCCTTCCCGTTTCTATAACTTTGTCCAACAATAGATCCATTCATCAATTCTGACACTGCCACCTATTAACATGTAGAAGTTCCGCTACATCTATCTTTGGCTGATTCCTTTATTTTATTCTCCCACCACCAACACCTTTTTTGTTTTTAACCTTTTTTTGGCTTAGTAGTCTCATTCAAATTTCATGCCTCCAACCATTATCTTCTGTCCTGATGTCTCTAGTCCTGGCTTGGATCCCAAGAACTATACCATGCTGGCATGTACATAACACCCAAAGTAGATATTGCCAGTTGGTTGGATGCTGCCTCAAATGTCTTCTCAACAATGCTCTGGAGAGTCCCTATACTATCAGATGGAACTACCATTGACAAAGAAACTTACTCACTATCTCCAATCATTCCCTAAATGTCTCCACCTGATATTCCAT
The DNA here is from genome assembly GCF_000412655.1 of Myotis brandtii. Lineage (NCBI taxonomy): Eukaryota > Metazoa > Chordata > Mammalia > Chiroptera > Vespertilionidae > Myotis > Myotis brandtii. Next base: position 9,017,847 of record NW_005356674.1, read on the forward strand.
ATCAGCACCTTATAAGCAATGTATCAAACACAGAACTCATTAACTTTCCCCAAAACTGTCTATTACACGTGCATCTCATTGTAAGAAAATCTTGGAGTCTTCAATAATTGTCTCTTTTGTACCTTCAGATCTACATTGTTGCCATATCTTACTTCATAACATTGTGATATGTACCAAATTTATCTTTTTTATTCTCCAATGTCATGTACTAATATAAGTACTTAATACCTTTTAACAAAGCTGCTAACAGGGCTAATTTCCTAACTAGTCTCCCATTTGCAGTACACATTCCCTTTTTTTTCAATATTACTAAGTATTGCAAATATATCTGATCATCTTATTTATCTATGCGCACCCAGTGACCACCCAAACTCTTTATTCTTGCAATCAGTATCCTTGGCAATGGACCTGTAAGATTATATCTACTCTTAGTTGTATACCTTCTCATTATGTTTTCTACAAATATAACATCTCTATTCCTTATTCACAATGTCTCTTCTGGCCTACAGGGTCCCACTTTCCTTCAAATTAGAGAAAACTAGAGGGAGTGGAGAGAAAAATTAAACAGAACCTGATAATGCAGTGGATAAATGTGTGAGTGAAAAAGAAGAATCAAGAATGATATTCAGATTTGTAGCATATAATTTGAGATAAATGATGATATTAGTCACTTAAATAAAACTGAAGGCATTTGAGAGGAAGGGCTAGAACTTATATTGTTAAGCGACTTAGACATCTCAAAGTGGAAATGGACACCAGATAGGCAGGTAGACATGTAGATCTTAATCTCAGAAGAGAGGCATAGACTAGAGATGTTCCTCTCAGAATAACTGCAATATAGACGGTAATTTAAGCCACAGGTTTGCTTAGAACACCAATATAAACAGAGTCCAAAAGGAAGATAGAATATAATTAAAGGTCTACAACATGCTGTTAGAAGCCAGGTAGAGAAGGAAGAACTGGAAGACTATAAAGTAACAACCAGAAGACTGATTTTTTAGAAGCTAAGGGGGGGGGGGGGGGGG
>NW_005356674.1:9018896-9029628 GCF_000412655.1 Myotis brandtii
AAAGGAATTTGTTTTTTTGAAAAGAGGGGGGGGGGGGGGGAGTGCACTTAGAAGAAGGCATGGTCTACAATATTGAATGATACTGAGAAGAAAAATATGAAAGTAAGAGAAAGATAGAAAAACAAGTCCATTAGATTAAGTAACACAGAGGTCTCAATGCTGCCCTTAGTTTTGACAATGGAGAAACTGGAATGTAGTTGCTGAGAAGTTAGAGTGGGAGGTAAGGAAATGAAGGTAAAAAGATGACAGTAGCAACAATTCCTTCTAAAAGTTTGGATATGAAAAAAAAGTATTACAGAGAATTACATATGATAATACTATAGTGTCTGTAAAGCACTTCAAATAGTATGTTATCTCATGCAGTTCTATCTTTTCTCCCATTGATAGCTCTCAATATAGCATTACTCATTCCTACTAATGTCAGGAATAAGGCAAGAATACCCACTATGCCCACTACCATTTTTTACTGGACATATTAGTCAATGAAATCAAACTAGAGAAAACTATTAGAAACATAAAAAATATAAATTGGAAAAGAAAAAACAAAATTATTAGAGAAAAAACTGTAGACAGAAGAACTAGAAAAGAAGAAATAAAACTATCTGCTGATGACCTAATGAACTACCTGGAAAAACCTAGGAAGTAAATGCTAAAACTAAAGAAATAAAAGAATCCAGTAAGGTAGCAAGACATAAATGAACATGAGAAAATCAGTAGCACTCATATACACAAATAAACCCAGATAGAACACATATATAAGAATCATCAATAGATGCTAAATTTAGGTTGAAATTTTTATGAGGAGCAGGATATTTGCATGACCTTAAAGTGTTTCCCCACAGACTGGTTATTAGTTGCAAAAGAGAAAAAAAAAAAAAGCCTGTAACATGATAATGAGATCTCTGACAACACACTGACCGAATAATCAAAATTAACATCACCAATGTGTCTCCAGATGTGATATCCTGAGAAGGACACAACATCATTCATGTAGTATTCATGGTTACAATACATAAGCAGAAACTAATTATGAAGAAACAGCAAACAATTCCAAATGAGGAATTAAGACAGACAGACAAATGGAGGACTTTATCATTCAAAAATGTCAATGTCATAAATTAAAGAAAGCTAAAGACATATGACAACTAAATATAATAACTAATCCTAGACTGGATTCTTACTGAAGGGGGGAAATGCTATAAAGAATATTACTGCTTCATCTACAAATATGGAATATAGATGACAGAATAGATATAAGTATTATATCAAGAATGTTAAATTTACGGAAGCTGATTATCGTACTATAGTTATGGAAGATTCAAGAAACATACACTGACAAACTTTTAGGGATAATTGAATCTCTGTTCAAATTTTAATATGCATACAAATTACCTGTGAACTGTGAGTAAAAGGTAGGTTCTGATATAGTAAGAATGGGGTGGGGACCGATATTCTGCATTTCTAGCAAGCTCTCAAGTAACACCAATGGTATTGAATACGGACCACACTTTGGGTGAGGGTTTCAGGAACCTCAGGATCAAAAGTTGAGGCCCATAACTTGCAAGTAGCCAATGCTATTCTTTCAAACTGCTTTTCAAAAATCTAATTTCTCCCATAGGAAAACAATTAAGCTTTCATTCATTTATTAATTAAAAACTGTGTACAATAAAAAGAAATTACTAAAATCATTATCTACTGACAATTATTTTTCTTTAGAAATAGCAGTTTTCTGCAGGTAGCCATAAAAGTGCATGTACAAAATCATTTTTTCATTTAAATCCTCATTCTACTTCTATTTATAAATGCTAACAGCACAGAAACACACAGATTTCTATGGTGGTCAGGAATTGTCTCCAACTTTACTTAGACTCACAGGCTGCAAAGAGAAACTATTGCCCTGCCTCCACCCAAAAAAATGGCATATATACTAAATGATTATTTACTAAACATCTTTCTCAATGATTATTTACAGTAGCAGCTCATTTTAATAAAACCATCCCAAAACATAAAACTGATTAGACCAACTGCAGTGGTGGGCATATACAACAGCTGATCATAATCATTCAAGATTTTTATTTTTATAGATTTTCTTTCAGGCTTTGAGAATTTTTCCCCATTCTATACTTTTAGCTTGATATTGAAATCATAGAAGTAAAGAAAAAAGGATTAAGTCGATGCAATAAAATTTTAAACTACAAAGTCAATTCAAGAAAATAATAAACCAAATCATATACAACTTAAACAATGCACATGCTAAAACTAATAACCACTTATGTATTTTGAGTAAAAAAATTAAGAATTTAAAGTGAGTGACCTATTGTGTTGTCAAAGATTGTGTGGCTTTTCCTAGGCATAGTAGTGTCATTTAGCAAAGTTCTACATTACACCTAACTATTTTCCTCATTCCTTACCAAGGAAAACGTTACAAAATTAGAAATTATTTCTCTTTATAACTGGGTTTCTTGATATTAAACATTTTAAAATTTTATTTCACTACAAAACAAAGACATTTATCTTTTCATTGCATGTTAGATGATGCCTTTATTTGACTTTTTATAATAAAGTAATTTTATAGTATTTTTGTCACAGTGAAGGACAAAGATAAGCCAACTGTTTAGATTCCTATCCTTTATGTTGTGTCTTTGATCACTAACAATGCTGCGTGAACAGCCAACAGAAGGCTGACATTTCGTAAAATATGCAGTGATAAAAACTAATACTGTAGCATCTGGGAGCAATATATAAAATGCAGAAATACACCTAATAACTGTGGTCTTAAATAATAAGTTACTAAAAGCTAAATAAAAAGCATACCTACAGGGGGGGAAAGTGGCAAGTTTACAAAGGTTTTTTTTTGGGTACATCTATTTCTAAAAACAAAGTTTTAAAAATAAATTGTCTATAACACTTTTCCTGCTATTCTATACTTAAAAGCCAGCCACCTTCTAAGAACAGAGTTTCTGTACTATACCTTGCAACAACTGAAGAACACATTACAAAACCATCATTGAAAGAAACTATAAAAAAGCAGAGGAAATTTTTCTCACTTGAAAATGTCAAAACTGATAATGAAGAAGCTATATATAACTTGTAAGACAACAAAGCACAGACCACAACCAAAATAAGTTTTAAAAACCATATAATTAATGCCAGTAGTAATACATCCTTTCATAATCTAAGCCTTAAATTAACATCCTTAGTACAACACAGCAAGTAAATTGTGCTCTAATATGTTTAAATAATTTAACTTTACTGCTAAACATTAGTTTTTTAATAGTGGGAAGCAGGTAAGGCAATCAATAAAGACCATCCAAGAGCAATCATGTGAATTATCTTTGTAGCGTTTGGTTTAATATTCCACCTATGTCTGTCAAAGTCACAGTCCATCAGAAGTATTTTTGTTGTGAATATATACATGTTCTGAATTACACTTTACCTGAAGAAAATATACAACAGTTAAGTAGATGAGAGGCAATTGTCCTTGTGCTTATAATTAGTATCTGAATTTAGGGATTTCAATGCTTAATGCACACCCACCAGCCTGTTATTCTTACCATGGCTTTTTATGTCATTTAATGGAGATAAATATTCTTTTCCCTCCTCATATTTACATCAGCGCTATTTTTTTTAAGCTGTTATAATAGGTTAAACAGCAGTCTCTACATCACTCTTCATCTCCCACTGGACAAAGAATGGCATTACAGGACTGAGAATAGAGAAGGCATATTTACATTCCTAATGTTCCTAACTATAACGTTTATGTAAATTATGATACTACATCTGCAAATACAATCATTTTTTGTTTCACTGCATACTTTGCCATTCTTTCAACATTAACTTTCTATGGTTATTAAAATCTCAAAAAAAATCCTGCATATTGTTGAAAAGAAACAACTGGCCCAAAATGGAGTCACCTGTGCTAAATCCAAATAAGCAAACCAAGATTACACCTAGCCTAAATGCAATTTCAGCATCTCCCAGGAATGTAATCTTAACCAATCAGTTTGGAACTTCCTGGCTAGCACCCATGAGCTAATCTGCCTGGATAGAGCCTCTGTCTTCCCCCAGAGGAAGGTGAATTTACCTAAAACAATCCTTTCTTTTGTTTATGATTTCCTTGCCCCACCTCGTTTCTACCTTTAAAACCCTTTCCTTTCCTGCACCTCTTTGGACCACCTTTCTATTAGCTAGATGGGACACTGCCCATTATGAATTACTGAATAAAGCCAATTAGATCCTCAAATTTACTCAGCTAAATTTTGTGTGGGTTCTTAAATACACTATAAAATACATGATGCTGATTAAGCCATTGGGAAAAAACACTTAAAGTTAAAATAATAATGTATTTAATTTAATTCTAATATTATTCTCCTATAAAAGAGAGCTTTACTATATTAACTAAGAAGTTCTAATAAAAAAAAGTTATAATAGTTTTGAGTTTAAGGAATCTTCCTTTTAAAAATATTTTCGTTATCTTTTAATTATTTCACATCAGTTTACACATCACTTAACTGATAGCATTTACTACAATTGTTTTTATGTAAAAAAAGTACAAATTATTCTTTCCATTATTTTGTCTAATGAATTTACCCATAGAGTATATCAGTATTATGTACATTTAGAAGAAAACAATTCAGTTTTACCACTTGAAAACCTATGATTTCAAAAGTAATTTACTGTATTAAAATTTATTTTTTAAGTCAGAAAAATGATACATACCAATAACAGAGGAATTAAAGGCAGCAATTCTCTGGTTCTTTCACTTGTCAATAAAGTAACAAACTACATTCCTCAACTGTATTTAAATATGTATTGTTAAATTAGCTATAGAATATTTATCTCATTCTTCTAGAAATCCCCATGAAAGTAGCATCCATGCCTCTTTTGTTTTTCTCTTTATCAATAGTGCTTGAGTACAATCAATTAATAGTTCTGGAAATAATGAGTGAGAAAATATCAATTTATCATCTGAGATTTATAATGAATTGTACTTAGCCCATAAGAGAAATGCAAAAATATATATATAATGTGGGCCCTGCTCTCGACACTTAAAATGCAATTAGCAATACAGGACCTAGACCCAACTAAAAATAATAGTGTAAAACCAAACTGAAAGTGCCTTGTGAGTAACGAAAAAACAAAACAAGAGTTCAGAAGAGGGTGAGATCACAGTAGACTATACTGGTCAGAAAAGTTTTACAAAGAGGGCAGAACATGAGCTGTAAGTTGGAAAAGGCATGTTAAGCTTTTAGATGAGCAAAAATAAAATAGGAGTGACATCATAGGGCAAAATGGAGAAGAGATATGAAATACTGTGAAATGAGAAAGGATGTACAAATGTAGCAATGTTCTCAGTATGTTGGGACCATCTTGATACTAATGGAAGAATGTTGGTTACTGACCAGTAGAGGATAAGGCTAAGTGGTAAAAAAGGACAACCTTATGAGAGAACCTTAACTATCAGGATAGAGATTACCAATTTCAACCTATAGACAAAGTGAAACCATTGAAGGTTCCTAAGCAGGAGAGTGACAGTAAAACCAATGCTTTAGGAAGATTAATCTAACAGCAATATGATGAATTTGAAGATACCAAAGATATCAAAAATTTCAGATTTGAAGATAGCAAAGATTTCTGAAGTACTGAATTAGGCTGACTTTTAGAAATAGTAAGGAACTGGCAAAAGCAAAAAATTATTAAGACTATACACTGACCAATTAAATATGATGGGTAAGGGAGAAGAAGACAGTGAATTCCTAGGTCTATGAGGCCTAAGGGATAATGGGAGAGAAGATAAGAATGGCTGGATTTTGCTGGAAAGAATAGGTCAGGGGAAAAATATATTCAGTTCCAGACATTTGTTGTGATGGGAAGCAAAATATTCAAAGAGTAAGGAATGAGGAAACTAAGTTTTAGAGTTCTTTATGAAAATGTAATAGTTGAAAATCTTGAAAAATAAGGGAAAGGATTACTATTTAACAATCTAAAAGGGTAATACTCTAATTAGACCAGACATCTTCCAGATGTCCTTCTGGACAAAGCCACAGCAGCTGCGAGGGCCAAGGACCCGCGGAATGGAAGAGGCGGCGGCAGAGGCAGCACAGGAGAGGTGGCGCCGTGGACCTTTTTGCAGAGGCAGCATGGGAGAGGCCTCAGCGCAGGCCAGTCCAGCGCCGTGGCCCCTTCTACAGAGGCAGCGGGAGAGGGGGCTGCGCGGTCCCGGTCCCAGTGCTGCCCCTTCTGCAGAGGCATCCACAGAGGCAGCGGCGCAGGCCCAGTCCCAGTGCCATGCCTCCACAGAGGCTGGGCGGGGTGCGACCTGCTGTGCCTCAACCTCCCACAGCCCTTCCCCCAGCTGGCCTGGCCCCAGATTGCCCCCCACCCATCAGTGGGCCGGGGGGGGGGGGGGGGGGCCAGCGCTAAGAAGCAAGGGCCAAGGCCAACAGCCGCGGAGGCTGGCAGTGACAGCAGCAGCGGGGTGATGAGGGCAGTGCCTTCCCGTGATCAGCCTGGTCACCTCCTGCAGAGGGAGGACAGAGGCAGCAGCAGAAGCTGCGGGGTGAGGGGGGCGGTGCCTTTACCCGATTGGCCTGTTCGCCTCCCGCATAGGAGGCGGGACATCCCCTGAGGGATCCCGGACTATGAGAGGGGGCAGGCTGGGCTGAGGGACCATCCCCGTGCACAAATTTTCATGCACCTGGTCTCTAGTATATATATAAAATGTCTGGGGAAATTAACTAAAACAAAATAACGTGGAATGACTGGCTTCATTACATAACTAGAGGCCCGGTGCATGAAATTCATGCACGGGTAGGGTCCCTAGGCCTGGCCGGAGATCAGGGCCAATTGGGGCCTTCCTTCATTCCGTGCTGCCCCCTGGTGGTCAGCACACAACATAGCCAGCAGTTGAACTCCCAGTCGGTCGAACTCCCGAGGGGACAATTTGCATATTAGCCTTTTATTACATAGGAGGAAGGAGGATTTCTGTCTAGAAAGAACAACTCAAGAAAAAAAAGGACACAATGTCTAAAGAGAGAGCACTCAAAATAACCTTACCCAAAGTTGTTAAACAAGCAGGGTTGTAGAAAGTACTACAAGAAAGCATTCTTAAATATTCTGGTTTTGCCCTAACCGGTTTGATTCAGTGGATAGAGCGTCGGCCTGCAGACTGAAGGGTCCCAGGTTCGATTCCAGTCAAGGGCATGTACCTTGGTTGCAGGCACATCCCCAGTAGGGGGTGTGCAGGAGGCAGCCGATCGATATTTCTCTCTCATCGATGTTTCTAACTCTCTATCCCTCTCCCTTCCTCTCTGTAAAAAATCAATAAAATATATTTTTTAAAAATATTCTGGTTTGGGGGGTTTTTTTTAGAGATAGAAAATATTAGAATGTAAACCAGAGTAGAAAACTAAGTATCTTAGGAAAATAAAACTTTTAAACACATAACTTCCTATTTTATTATTTAAGAAAAAGAAAAACTCTAGAATGAAATGTAAAGTAAATGTCCATAAAATACTAAAAGAAGAATATATTTATCTGTATGTTTTTATATCAATGACATTACTCCCCCTATTTATTCATATTTACATTATTTCTTACCACTATTTTCTCAGGTTTAGGTCAGTATCTATTCTATTTAGGTCAGTAAACTATTATATTTAGATATTTCCTAACTTCAAGGAGGAAAACATGTTAACAGGTATTGTACATATTTTTTAAAACATCCACACAACCCACTTTGAGACTAATTTACAGAGTAGAGCCCATAGAAGAACAAAGAGTTCATAGAGAAAACAGGAATTTTTTCAAGTCCCCATTCCCCCACCCACCCACCACTGGACCTAGCGCAGAGAATAAACAGCACAAACTTGAGAAAAAAGACTCAGAACACCGCACGTAAATGTAAATGTATAATAAGGTTTTAAAAGTTGTTTTCCAGAGTGCACTTTATCTGAAGAACCCTGGGAATAATTTAATTGTGTCAAGATTTAGGGATTCCACTGGAAAGGGGAAAGCTTTCTAAGGTTTGATCTTCACCATGATAAATAAAGAGGAGATACGCTCATTCATCAGCACGCGAAGCACTTGTTCTGATAAGTAAGTGAATGTATGCACTCTACGTGGGTGTCTCACTCTACTAAAAGATATGTAAGCTAATCAATAAGTGAGATATGTTCTTTAAAATGCTAAGTGGTTGTTTATGTGTGTTGGATTTTCTGTATGGCATACTAATGTACTTTTCCTGTATGATATAGTGAACTTGGTGATGATAAATATGTGGAGTGTCTGCTGCCTACATTTCCACTGACAGCAAATGGAGTGTAAAAACAGCATTGTAAACTGAAAAGAAAGAAATTAACTTTAGAGGTATGTAGCACTAGTTTTATCTAAAATCTGATGGATTTGCTATTAAATCAAGGACACAGTATATATAAATTAGGAAGTATCAAATATCTACATAGCTTATTAAAGTAAGATATATGAATAAAAATCATAAATGGGTCTTTTTTTTTTAGACTGTCCAAGGAACGAATTAATCCATTTGAATACAAACTATATTTTGTGCTTTGGGAAAAGTTTCAGACCACAAATTTAAGTTAAAGAGTAGACTTAAATGGCAATTTGGCCTTTACATACACATAAAATACTTAATTGCTTTCTTCAATTAATGTAGTTTAATCTAATAAATAAACATTTTCAAAAACGTGAAATAAAAACTTCTGAGTACTTACTTTATTAAAAAACAGCTGTACTAATAAAATTCTTTCCATAATATAATAATCCCAACTAAAAAAAAAAATCAGCAGCTGTTTAAATTAATGCAATGCCCAGCTACTTCTTCAGTGTAAGATAAAGTCTAAAGGAAGAAGGAGAAGAAGAGCCTGTCTTCATTCCTCCCCTAGCAGTTTAACACGTTAAGCACTCAGCCTGTTCTGTCTTCCGGACGGAAAGTACAGAGTCAGTCACTGGTGACTGACTTGGGCACTTAACGTGTTAAGGACAGTGTCAAGCAAAGCATCAGGACAAATTTAGATGCTACAACCTCAGGATTCACCTGTTACCTTGTCACTAAACACTGAGGAACATGAGAATGGCAGACTTCAATGGCAAAAAAATGAAAAGAATGACTTAAGCCATCATACTATAAAAACATATGTGGCTCCTTTTTCCATAAATAATGACCAAAAAGAGAAATGACATACACTCTCTCCTTTCTAACTTCTATCAAGTGAGCCCAGAAAACTATTTATCACCGTTGCAAAACTGTCAAAGGTACGTAGAAGAGGAAACAAAAAAGGAAAGAAATGAAACATAAATTTTAAAAAGAGGGAGACAGAAATGTGAGTTTTGATTTTTATTCATATTTAAATAATTCAACTGGGTACTCACATGTTGAATAACCATATAACTCATTGTCCAAACTAAGACACTCCTAAGAGTGAAAAGGAGCTGTAGAAGACAGAAAAATGCACCAATTCCCCCCAAAATGCCCATGTCTCTTAATCTCTAGAACCTATGAGTATGTTACCTTACATGACAAAAGAGACTTTGAAGATGTGATTATGATTGTGGACCTTGAATGGAGAGATTATCCTGGATTATCCTAGTCGGCTCATTCTAGTCACAGGAGTCAGAAAGAAAGATGCTATGAGAGAAGGGTCAAAGGAATGCAAATGAGAAGGATTCAACTTTCTGCTGCTTTTTTAAAAAAATATATTTTATTGATTTTTTCACAGAGAGGAAGGGAGAGGGATAGAGAGTTAGAAACATTGATGAGAGAGAAGCATTGATCAGCTGCCTCCCGCACACCCGCTGCTGGGGATGTGCCTGCAACCAAGGTACATCCCTTGACTGGAATCGAACCTGGGACCCTTTAGTCCCCAGGCCAACGCTCTAGCCAGTGAGCCAAACCCGTTAGGGCTTGCTGCTGCTTTTGAAAATGAAGGATGGGGCCATCAGCCAAGATGGAGCACCTTATAAAAGCTAGAAAAGGCTATCAGTTTATAGGCAACAAGAAAATGAATTCCTAGGTCCTGTAATGACAAAGAATTGAATTTTGCCAACAAATTGAATGAACAGTTCAATTTGATTTTAGCCTGGTGAGATCCATACTAGAGTTCTGACCCTAACCCTAACCTATAAGATTAAAAAAAAATTGTGTTGTTTTAAACCATTAAATTTGCACTAGCTTGTATGAGAACAATAAAAAAACTAATACAGGAGAGCTAGAAATAATTAAGGCATAATAACAGGCATAAAGAGGCACTGTCCCAAGCAAACTGGGCTTATGATCACCCTACTCAGAACTAGCACCCACATGTACAACTCATTAGTACATGTTTCTTGATTAATACAGAATCATTTTATCCAATATAGAATTCAAATTCTTAGTTTATTAGGAATTAGTCTACCAGGTATTAAAATATATTATTTAAAACTACAATATAATCATTAAAAGAGTGTAGTAGTAGAGTAAGAACAGATTTACCAATAGAACCAGACTAAAATGACATGCTCAAGGATATGTGATAATTTAGCATTTGCTAATAATAAAAATTTGTCCAAGTAGGGTGAAGTGGATCTCTTATTCATTTCTTATCTATATATATAAAAGGTTAATATGCAAAGTGTCCCCTTGGGAGTTTGACTGTGAGTTCGATCACTCGCTATGACATGTGCTGACCACCAGGGTGCGGTAGAGAACATGGTGGGCAACCAGCAGCAGAGGTGG
>NW_005356674.1:9029690-9042238 GCF_000412655.1 Myotis brandtii
ACCACGTGGTGGCGGCACATGTGGCGAGGGAAAGAGGTGGGGGGAACCGCGTGGTGGTGGCACTCAGGGGGGTGAGGGAAGGAGGAGGCGGAGAGGCAGGGGAAACCGAATAGTGGTGGCGTGCATGGCGACTGAGGGAGGTGGGGAGGCAGGGGGAACTATGTGGTGGCAGTGTGCGTGGCGAGGGAAGGAGGCAGGGAGGCGGGGGGAACCATGCGGTGGCGGTGCACGGGTGGCAAGGGAAGGAGGTGGGGTGGCGGGGAGGTGTGGGAAATCACACATTGGTGGTGCATGGGCGGCAAGGGAAGGAGGAGGCGGGGAGACAGGGAACCTGATTGGCCATGATCGCCAACCAAGCCTAGGGACCCTGCCTATGCAAAAATTTTGTGCACCAGGCCTCTAGTACTAAATAAATGCCAAACGAATCAAAAATTAAACATCCTATATAATAAAAGCCTAATATGCTAAGTGTCCAGTCTTTCAGTCATCCATTCAACCAATCAAAGCGTAATATACTAATGATATGCTAAGGCAGCTCAACCTCTCGCTATGACGTGCACTGACCACCAGGGGGCAGACACTCCAACCAGTAGGTGAGCTTTCTGCTGGGGTCCAGCCGAGACTGAGCGAGATGGGCCGGACACACCCTGGAGCCCTCCTGTGGTCCCTCCCTGGCTGGTCAACCTCCCGCATCCTTCCGGGCCCAATTGTGCACCAGTGGGTTCTCCCGCCTGGCCTACGCCCTCTCGCAATCCGGGACTCCTCGGGGGATGTCGGAGAGCCAGTTTCAGCTTGATCCCACAGGCCAGGCCGAGGGACCCCAACGGTGCACAAATTCTTGCATCGGGCCTCTAGTAAGAAATAAAATCATTAAAGTAATTTTAAATATGGTAATATTTTTATAATCTTGGAATGTAGCAAAGTTACTAAAGCTATTTTTAGGTAATAAATATAACTACACAAAATTCAAAACTTCTGCACAGTATAAAAATAAACAGTGAAAAAATATTTTCATTCTATTTAACAGACAAAAAGTAAATATTATTAATAGAAAAAGATTCTACACATCAAAGCAAAAAAAAAAAAAAAGATTGTTATCCCAACAGAGAAACAAAGAAGAAAAACAAATATTTTAAAAATTTAAAGGACATATAACAAGTTAAACACACACAAAAAAGTAAATAAAAAAGCTTTACTTTCCTCTAATTGGCACAGATTAAAAATACTGACAAGATCCAACACTAGCAAGAGTATGTTGGTTCAGACACTATCATATACCACTTGGGAAGCACAAACTGGAGCATTTTAATAAAGGGCAATTTTAAAATATGAATCAAAAATTTAAATATCCTTATAATCTTTGACCCAACATTTTACTTCTAGACTTTATCCTGAAAAGGTAATTGCACAAAAAAACACATGCAATGATCTTATTTGCAACTTTACTTAATGGAAAACAATAAAATGCCCATCCTTAGAAAATTAATTAAATAACTTATGGTGTATCTACACAATGAAATTGATTGAGTAGTTATTTAAAATAAGGTTGTTCCTCTCAATTGACACACAGGAACAGTTGGAATTTGGAGTACATCTTACTTTCTTCTTTACCTTTTATGTACTATTGGTATTTTCTACAAAGGGTCATGTATCATGTTTCTAATAGCTTTATTGAGATATGATGCACATACCACACAATTCATCCATTTCAAGTATATAATTCAAGGTTTTTAATTTATACACAGAGTTGTGCAAGCATCACCACAATCAACTTTAGAACAGTTTTATCCCACACCCATTAGCAGTCACTCTCCTTCTTTCCCTACCATCATCTTTCCCACCCCCGCTCTAGGCAACCCCTAATCAATGTTCTGTCTCTACAGATTTTCCCATTCTAGACATTTCATTAAAAATGAATCATACAATATACCACCTTTTCTGACTGGCTTCCATGTATGATTTTTAAAACCATTTCCATTTTAGAAATAAAAATATAATGAAACTATCAACTCACCTAATTTTCCCAGTTAAAAATGAACATAAGTAAACATAACTGTTTTATTATTAGTTAAAACACGAAAAAACTGCAAACCATATTTAACTAAATATTTCCCAACCATCTTAATATTCAACTAAACATCAAGCAACAGAACCCTCTGGTAACTCTATAATAATTCTAGTAAAGAAACTGAGATTAATCATTAATATTTAGTATCACCTATAACTAGTAAATGCATTTTCTCATCCAAGTCACAGATAACAACAACAAAAATATTTCCCAGGGTAATATCAAGAATCGTACACCATAAATATATCTTTTTATAGCAAGTCATTTTCTCAAGTAAATAAAAAATATTATTACAAATCAGAATTTTATATTGAATGAAGATAAAATGTATTGATACGAAGGTTCCATTTTCTAGTTTTATATATATTAATATATATGCACATAACACTTGTATATAATAATATATATGTGTGTGACTACATACACAGTTATATATGTACATATATAACTTCAATTACAGTACTTATTAACATAAAAGTAATATTTCTTTCAATATGGAACATATTCCTAATCATTCCTACATGTCTATGTGCATACTATATTAATAAGGAAGAAAATCTGCATAAAGTACTTAAACAGTGCCTAAGACTTAGGAAGTGCTCATTCAATATTATTTGCTAACCACCTCTCCCTCTCCATCCTCCAGCTCCTCCTCCTCCTCCTCCTACTACTGCTACTACTATTACTGCTACTACTGCTGTTACTATTAATCCTTCTGTATTCTTTTCTTTCCAATGTAATAAGACCACCTTTGCAACATTTCTTGGCATCTGCTTCCCAGAGCAGTTTTTTTCCTTACACAGTTTGCTGGAATATTTTATTTGTGGCTGGCTCTGACTTTATGTTAATTGTACTTTTTGTCTCCTGCAAAAATGCAGCGCCTTACTATTGCTGTATTTAGAATTGTAAATTTCAAAATCTATAAATAAAAAGTTAAAATAAATAATTTTACAGGAAGCTAGTCCTGATTATAAATGCAGACTATGACTTTTCCCCTGCAAACAAACAAACAAAAAAAGAATACAAAGAAATAATTTGAAAGAGCCCAAAATCTGTTGCTTAAAAATAGGATAATATACTACTGCCTTTTTTATGGTTTCAAAATCATGTTATTAATTATTGAGTAATAATTAATGAGTTATTTTGTACAAATTGTGGGTCTTTGATATAAAAATTCTATAAAACTGCATCAATTTAGTTGACTATCTTTAAAACAATTAAGCATTTTTTATATTTCTATTCTTCCAATACTACAATTCACAACATCCTTTCACAGGCATTTTCTCATCAGAAAATCAGAGCCAATTAGCTGAGTGTGAGGACTGTGTTCTAGGCACAGTGCTCAGCACACCTCCAGGAGCCACTGTTCACAGCAGATTTGATCGATTTAAGCAACTTGCCCTAGTGCTATCATATACATTACCATGTTTAGTTAATGTAACCCTTATAAACCATGGTAGAAAGTTAGTCTTAATTTCAGAATTTCATAGATGAAAATAAAGAAGATTCAGAAAGATAAATTCACTTGTTCAAAGTCACAGAGTGAGTATCTGGCAGAGCTAGAACCCAAACCCCCATCAACATTCTTTCCAATCTGCCCTGTTTAAAACCAAAGGGAAGGTTTGTATCTTACATTAAAAGCACATATTTTAATATAAAGCCTATATATTCCTCATAGAAAACAAGTAAAAATTATAAATACTGCCTTGGTTCCTTTAGAATAATAAAAATTGCAAAAGATTAAATGAGACTTAAAGCAATTTTAGTTTCCTATGGGCATGCTATAGTACTTAAATGCGGGGGAAAAATCAACCCTTCCCTCTCTCACAAGCAAAGTGCACATGATCACTCCTCCAAAGAGTTTAAAGTAGGCTAACCAAACCTATTCTTTGAAGGAAATTCATTACCTTTTATACATGACTATGAAAGGAAGCATTAGGATTAAACATAATGCACCGTGATGGAGAAAGAGGAATCAGCTATTAAAGCAGTAAAAAAAAAAAAATTAAAAATGACATTTTTAAAGTTTACCTTTGGGTCAAAGGGGTTGATGAGGTCTATAAAAACAAATAATTTAACAATGTAAAATTAGCAATTTGTTAACAAAGCAGAAGTTATTAATTTCAGTGTGTATATTCCAGTAAATATATTCATATGTTATTACTCCAAAGAGGATGTTTTAAGCTGTCTAATGATACAAGTTGACTATGCCATTAAGTTCTCCTTATGATGTAAATAATACTAATAACTGTTTTGAAAATATTTTCTGGCTAGAATAAGTTTTACAAGATTGCTAAGAATTATATTCCAGAAACAGAATTCTTCATTCACTCTCTCTACTCCCCTGATTTCAACTTCTCAGGCAAAACACAACTGTCAACTCTCTAAGGAACTTTCCACGGGCTATGTATGCCCTGCCATCACCAGAATCCACACTGTTGCTGAAACAAAACAAACCCAGGTACAGAAATATTCATAGTATCATTAAATTATCAACTATGAAATTTGAGACCCCCTTAAAAGCAAATGCAGACTTAATAGAAAGGAGTTGATTCTCTGAAATGACTTGGATTCAAAATGTTCAGCCCTAATTTGCATTACTGTAGACATCTGAATTTTACATTAATATAGAAATCTACCTTACATAGTCTTCAGTTTTCGTTCATTAAATACTGATTTATCACCAGCACTATTCTAGATGGAATATTGTAGGGTTTTTTAAATAACAGAGCCACTAACCTCATTAAGTTTAGTTGGTAGTGGTATTTGCAACAATAAAGCATAAACCTTCTCTATGTAAGGATAACTAATAGCTTTCCATGTTCAGACAGTAGTATTATAGATTTTTATTTAGAAAGGCTATGTATGTGACTCCAATCTCAAATGGATAAGTGACCTGCTATGTATTTCACATTATAGAACGAAAAGTTCATTCCATGACCTACTTCTTCCCAGAGACTTCTTCACAGCTGAAACTTATCTCAAATGCAATTTGTATAAAAAAGGACAAATTTTTGGAACACTGTATTATATATATCTTTTACAGCTTGGAAACATGGCCACATTTTTTGTAAAATCATGATGGAACACATCCTCAGATAACTGCTATTTATTCACTTATGTCACTTTTGGATATCATCCATTTCTTTTTTTTAATTAAAGTTACTGGAGTGACATTGATTAATAAAATTATACAGGTTTCAAGTATACAATTTTATATGATAAATTATATGTACACTGCATTGTGTGCCCACCACCCAAAGTCAAATCTTCTCCCATCACCATATATTTAACCCTCTTTCTCCTTTCCTAGTGAAGGCTATCATTCATTTCTAATCTTGAAATACTTCCATATACTAGTCAAGAGGCCAATTACAACTTAGACAACTTGGGTCTCAACATTTGTTTTTAAAAGATGATTAGAGGAGCCCGGCCGGTGTGGCTCAGTGGTTGAGCATCGACCCATGAACCAAGTAGGGGGTGTTCAGGAGGCAGCATATCGATGTTTCTCTCTCATTGATATTTCTATCTCTCTATCCTTCTCCCTTCCTCCCTCTAAAATCAGTAAAAGCATATTTTTTTTAAAAAGTTGATTAGAGGAAATGAGATAACAGATGGTGGTCAGCAACACAGTACTGAGCAAAATATGTTGCACCAGGAATCTACCCTGAACTTTGTCTAAATAATTATTATTTCCAAAACCAAAGCCACTTCACTGTGGTAGAGCAATAACTTTATGTATCATGGGTAAATTTGAGAGCACTATATTAGATTCCAGAAGAATTCGCGTTTTAAAACTTTTTACTTTGAAATAATTTTATGCTTACAGAAAAGTTCCAAAAGTAGGAGAGTTCCCACATAGCATTCACCAGGTTCTCCTACTGTCAACATTATATGTACCTATACTACAGTTATCGAAACCATACAACTAACACTGGTTCAATACTATTAACTGAATTACACACCTTACTCATTTTTCCAGTTGCCCACTAATGTTATTTTTTCTGCCTTTATTTTCTATTTTTCCAACTTTTTTCTATTCCAGGATCTTACCCAGGATCCCACATTGCCTTTAGTTGTCATGTCTCCCTAGTCTTTTCCAATCAGTGACATTCCTTGTCTTTCATGACCCTGATATATTTGAACAGTACTCAACAGTTATTTTGCAAAATGCACCTCAATTTGGGTTTGTCTAATGTTGTCTCATAATTTCACTTAAGTTATACATTTTTGGCAATAATATCACATCAGTGATATTGTGCTGTCTTCAATGGATCACATCATATCTCATTAATATGTCGTCTAACTGGTGATGCTAATCTAAATCACTCAGTGTCTGCCACTTTTTCTTCTGTAAAGTTACTATATTTCCCTTTAAAATTATTAAACATCTTAGGGGGATACTTTTAGACTATGCAAATAGGCTATTTCTCTTCAAACTTGCATCCTATTTTGGCATCCATTAATGGATCTTGCCTACAACAATTAATGTAATATTTGCCTTGTGGTGACTTACTATTTCCCTCATTCCTTCTACATTTATTAATTGTTATTCAGAAGAAAGTTTTAAAACTATATCAAATACCAAGGTCCCAATACATTTTTAAAAGACTATAGCCACAAAAACAAAAAACAATAAATGTCCTGGACAACAGAATGTCACCTTGAGCTACAATGACCTTAACTTTCTGACTCAGATGTCTACTAGTTCCTTTTAGAAAGATCTGTGTTTGAGTAAGTTGTTAATGACATCTGTCAGCAGCTGTAGTGTTTTGTTCTATATAATTGTAGCCTCATTTTTTATTGCAAGTAATGCATCACGATGCATATTTAAGGTTTTCCAAATAAAGAGTCTTGAGAAATCTATTTTAAAGTAGCTAATACCACAGCACATTTGAGGCTAATGGGTAAGCATTCCTTGGGAACCAAAACAACGAGGACAGCAAAAATTCTGCCCCTGCAAATCTAATCTCATTCCTCAACCTGAAACCTCGCCACATGAGCATAAAATTATACTGGTAAGAGAGATCTCTTAGAACAGTGAATTCCAAATCCCTGCTTTACAAGACTCTATCAGTCCTATGACAGCATGAGGACCTGAAAACATGAAATATTACTTCTTTCACAAAAAGTAAACCTGTCAATCTAATGCTAAAAGGCTTCAAAGCTCACTTCTAAATGTATCAAGAAAATGCCTTATTTGTTCATTAAATTCTGCAGTCTTACAATGAGGTCAAAAAGTGTCAACCAATTATTGTGTAAGGGAAGTCCTACTTTTTAATATTTAAAGCTACCCAGAATACACAAAATTATTTTAATAGACAACTAAATACTCTGTTTATTCCTAAGCATATTTCAAGCATTTTAAGGAAACTTTTAAAATCTAGTTCTTCAAACTAAAATGTCAGAGTTCTAGCAACTAGTACAGTGCCTGCCACATAACAAATACCCTTAATCAATAAGTTAGTGATGAAAACTACATATACAATGTATTATTGTCACAAGTTCATAATTCCTTCTGGACTACTTGCATGGCAGGCTAAAATGTCAAGCATACCTTTTCTCCTGCACATTCAGAAATCTATACATTTAAGTTCTTTTTTAAGAGACATTAAAATTAGAGTATAATCTATGTGACACAAAAATATATTCTTGAAGTTTATCACCCCAAAACTACAATATATTTGTAAAGGACCTCAGGCCATTTTTTAAAGTGATTTTCATAATGGTTATTTGGGTGGTAAAAATATATGAGAAAACAGGAAATCCCACTCATATTTCTGATCTTACAAATTACTGTCATGATGAGTCCTGAAAACTATTGCAGGATTATGGTTGGAGGATTTATGATGACTTCATTGTTGATTATAAACCTTAACTTATTAAAAATACAAAAACTCTTAGTCTAAACCATGGCCATGAGCAAGATTTTAGAGTCTTAACTATTACGTGGAGCATTGGATAAGTTGTGGTGGTCATTTTCTGACAGTTGCATAGAGAGCCTACAATGTACCTAATTTATATTTCCATATTCTTTGAAAATAAAAATTACTTTAATATAGCATATTGCTAGTGTGTGCTTTAAAGCATTACTTCTCATTACTGGGAATGTATTTGTGACTAGAGTTGAAAGAAGTGCACTGGTAAATCTATGCTGAGGAAAGAAAATCTCACTAAACAAGCTTCTTATTTTCTGGATCCCAAATGACCAGAGGATAATTCTAACCAGCAGGGGGAGATAAGGAGTAGAGTAGTAAGACAAAGAACAGGCTACAGGCAAGAAAAGCAGTTATAATTATAGCTGGGAACACAGAATTTGTTAAAGGAAGTCTACTGTATAATTATATTTGAAAATTTAGCAAGATGCCCAGAGGCTGACTCACAGCTGTCAGGAACTGGTAACTCTACTTCTGTTCATGCAGCGACCACTTCGGCTACTAAATCCACTATCCAGACGTTACCAGAATTGACAGAGTAAAGGGATAGATCATTTCTTGAGACTATTTTTTTCTATAATGGATGAAGGCATCCATTTCAACAAAAGTAACTCTCTCTCTTTAGCTTTCTTTTCAGACTTAGCTCTCCTCTGTCTATCCTCTCTCCCTCGAGAACCAAAACATTCTCAGAGCACAGCTATTACCTACCATGCAAATCTCTTCCCTGAACTCTGACTAGATCATGAACTGATCTGACTATCTCATACAATTCCAAATTCTGCTTACAACAAAACTCATTTCCCTCTGCCCTCACCTTGTCTAGAAAATGCCTTTCCCTTTCCCCCCTACTTTCCTATTCCTTCTAACAGTACCAGCATTCACTCAGTTAAGCACGAAAATTCAAGATCTACCTTTGATCGTTCTCCTTCCTGACCTTCTACACGATATTAATTCAATTAATCAAATCCTATTAATTTTTCAGTAAAATTCTGTCATTCACCAATAAAAGATATTTTAAAGTCCTAACCCCTAGTAGCAGAATGTAACCTTATTTGGATATAGGGTCTTTACAAGTTAAAATGAGGTCACTTTAGGGTAGGCCCTATCCAAAATGACTGGTGTCTTTTATAAAAAGTGGAAATTTGGACAAGGAGAAAGACACAGAGGGAAGACTATGTGAAGACACACAGAAGAAATACAGCCATTTGATGGTAGTGATGCATCCACAAGCCAAAGAAAGTCCAGGATTGCCTGCAAACACCAGAAGCTAGAAGAAGCAAGAATGAATTATCTCCTAAAGCAGTCACAGAGAACTTGGCCCTGTCAACACCTTAATCTTGGTCTTCTAGACCAAGTATGGCAAACTCAAAAGGCTAACACGGGCCAAATAAACAAGGTTTAAGTTTATGTGGGCCGCAAAAAACAAAAGCTTCAATTTTCATAGAAACCTAGGTTTATTTCGATAAAGACATGCTGAATACAAAGGGCTGAATTAAATGAGTAATCGTTAACATAAAATAGAACATTTAAATAAAAATTAATATTTTTCCTTGAACATTAACTTACCAGACACTGAATAACTGCACAAATTAATAAGCATAATGCAAATAAATCTATTTTTCTTATTCTCCGAAAGCAAAATATTTCCTTTTGTGCACACCAAACAAGTCAGTGCAAGACCAATGACATGGCAATCGGCTGCTAAAATATTCGCTGCTAGTATTAGTGGAGAGAGATGGTGTGCCTGCGCGTAAGGTGCGTAAGGGAAATGAATGCAACACGATTATAGTAATCAGTCATTAGTGAATGTTGTAGTTCGTTATTAATAATTATGTATAACAGGATATTGTAAAAATTAGGTTACGAAATTTGTATTAAAATGTTTCTTACATACCGACATATTGGCTAGGCCACGAAAATATTAGTTGTGGGCCACATGTAACCCTCGGGCCACGAGTCTGACATGCTTGTTCTAATCTAGACTCTAGATTTCTGTTGTTTTAAGCCTCCCAATTTTTGGCACTTTGTTACTGCAGCCCTAAAAAACCAATACAACACCCCAAACACAATTTGGACTCAATTACCCCCAAACCTCATCTGATCTCTGAATAGCATCCTATCCACCTAGCTGGCCATAAGCATTATTCTTGCTCCACATCCAATTAATTACTGGGGCCTGCTTTAATTTGCCCATATTCCTATCTCTATATCACTAGTCTAGTTTAGGTGATCATCATCATGCTCCTCTCTAATTCATACTTTAGCAACCAGACTTTCTAAAATGCAGATCTGATCACACTTTTAGTGTATCAATGTGGATTACACAATTAGTGCCATCCGTGATACCTACGGATAAAGCTGAAGTCTACCTTCTGTAGTTTGGCTGACAAAACTACATGTAACGAATGGCCTCTGAAACTAAGAGACTTACCATGCCCACCCTCAAATGTACAGGAAAGTTCTTTCAGTTCCTCAAACACAGTGGTTCTCAACCTTGGCTGCACATTAGAATCACCTGGGAATCTTTTTAAAATCCTGATTTCTGGGCCTCATCCTCCGGAAATTCTGTTTCTTTGTTACTAATGTTGTGGCCCCACCCCATAACAAAGAAACAGAATTTCCGGAGGATGAGGCCAAGAAATCAGGATTTTAAAAAGATTCCCAGGTGATTCTAATGTGCAGCCAAGGTTGAGAACCACTGCTCAAACATATCAAAGCTTCTCACATCTACCTAAAATTCTACCCTTTATTCAATCATTCATTAACTCATTTACTCAACAAATAAACACAGTGAGTGCCTGTCATGTGCCAAAATTAGCTCTAAAAGCTAGGTATTCCATAGACAATAAAACTAAGTTCCTGCCCTGATAAAATTTATATTCTAAAGAACCCTCTTTAGAATATAAACAGATCATAAATAAAAATAAACAAACACTATCTCAGATGATATTACATGCTTCAGAGAAAATTGAACCAAGGTAAAGAGAATAAGGAAGGTTTGAGAGTAGAGAAAGGATTAAGGTTATAATTTTATATAAGGTGATCAGAGAACTCTCTGACATGTGATATTTAAGAGATGACCTGAAGAAAGTGAGTAAAAACAAAAAGCCCTGGATATCTAAGGAAAGGGCTTTCCAGACAAAGGGAAGAGCGAGAGCAAATACCCGGCCTATGGACTTGCAGACGACAATGTTTGAAAAACATCAGTGAGGCCACTGTGGCTACAGTAGGAGAAAGGAAGTACAGAAGAGGTTGTTAAATAAGTCAAATAATGTAGGGCCTTGAAGCTCATTGTAAGAGTTTAGAAATTAGTGAATAAACAGTGGAATTTTGAGTAACCTGACTTGGCATTCATTTTAAAAGAATCACTTGGGTGCTATGTAGAGAACAAACATGGTGGGGACTGAGAAAGCTAAGAGGCTTCTGCAAAGTCCAGGTAAGAGATAACAGTGGCCTGGAATGGGATAGAGACAAACAACTGGATTCTGGTAATTATGATGCACATCTACTTATATAAAAACCATGGGTGGTGTTCATCACATGCAGAAGAACTGCCGCGACCAATTGGAAGGAAGTCAGTCCTGCAGGGGTTGTCTTGGCAACGGCTTTGCCCTCCCCCAAGCTGTTTCCCGGAGTTGTTTCCTGTAAGGGCAGGGTTTGAGGCAGGAACCCGCCCTGGGAGCGTGGTTCCCTGGGAGTGTGCCTCAACAGCACGGCCATGGGTGAACCTGAGTGGGGGCGGCTGAAAGGCTTAGAAAAGACAGACAAGAGAATGAAAGCTGGGTCTCAGTGGGATGCTGCTTCTCTGAGAGACAGCGACCACGCCCACAGCCATGCCTTTATTTTATAGTAGATGCTATGAGGCAAAGTATGGGCGTGACCAAGATGTTTACAACATTCTCCTGGGTTTCAATCCTACTCAACTACATGCACCTGAACTCTATCAAGCCCACATCACTCAGGCACCTGGGGCCACGTGTTCGGACCATAGGTTCAAGTTTACAACTACAGCTGTTGGCTATAATTGTGCTGGGAGGGCCCTGCCCTCCAAGCTGGAACTTGCATGTGGCAATGAGAGGACTGTGCCCTCTCCTCAGTCCAAGGCTTGAACCTGTCCAAAACACTGTAGTGGCTCCCCACAATAAAGTTTCTGTTTCTTTGTTACTGATGTTGTGGCCCCACCCCATAACAAAGAAACAATTTCCGGAGGATGGGGCCCAGGAATCAGGATTTTAAAGATTCCCATGGGATTCTAACATGCAGCCAAGGTTGAGAACCACTGCTATAGATAATAATAAAAATATATCTAAACGTGCAATTCTTTGTCCAAAAAATGAGCATGTTCAAAAATTAAATGAAGAAAATTTGGATATACTCGATGGAGATTTTCACACATATTTGAGTGATGATTCCATTGATTCCACAGATGATGCTGAAAAGGAAAATTTTCCCATCAAATTTATTAATAGTAGTACTCCTTCAGGAATGCCGTGTCATAAATTAAAATTGAAAGTGGGTGCAATCATCATGCTATTGAGAAATCT
>NW_005356674.1:9042975-9070693 GCF_000412655.1 Myotis brandtii
GCCCTTGACCAGAATTGAACCTGGGACCCTTGAGTCCACAGGCCGATGCTCTATCCACTGAGCCAAACCGGTTAGGGCAATTAGTTCCCTTTTAATGTGCATGAATTTCATGCTCCGGGCTACTAGTATAAATATAATTAAATAAAACATGTTTTTAATTTACCAGCCTAATAATTTTCAACAATCCATATGTAACAAAGCAATAATTTCAAATAGGTAAAAATGATTTTTACTTTTATCACACTCATAAGAAAAAACTCAGCGGGGCTGCAGGGGGGAGAGAAACATTGATGTGAGAAAGAAACATTGATTACTTGTCTCCTTTCAACTAGGTATGTGCCTTGACTGGGAATTGAACCCGCAACCTTTTGGTGTACCTGACATTCCAACCGAGTCATCCAGCCAGGGCTAGGGACAGAGTTTTAAAATGCCCACACATGATTCAGATTTACCCATCCTAGGGAAATGAATGTTCCCTGCCCTAAGATTCACCACTGTAGGGGATACCAAATTAATGAATGAGTACTTGCAATTGTGCATTTTAGAAAAATAACATGATGAGATTTAGGATCAAGAAGAACTATTTTGAAACTATATACTACAAATACCTATTTTGGAATACTATAAAGCTCTCAAACTAAAGTGAGAGGGTATATGTGCTTAAATGGAAAGGTGTTATAATATTCTAAGTTTTTTTAAAGCCAAGTGAAGAATAAAATGTACCATATGAATATTATGGCACCGAGATTAAGGAGTCAAAATAAGAGATAAATAGGATCCAAACCAAAATATATAGAACTGATTCCAGAGATAAGCAACAGAGAAAATCAACATGACCTATTAGAGGTAGAGATGAAGGCAAGGAAGACATCTAGAATGTCTTGATTTGTTTTTTTAAACCCTTAAAGAAGTAAATAGGTTTTTATTTATTCTATTAGTTGCTTATAAAAATTTTTATAGTTAAAACCACCTCTGATCAATTTATCACAAAATCCAAATTAATGGTATTTACAATTGAGTAATTTTGACACATGATGAAGCAAAAGAAATGTCAGAACAGTGGGTGAACTGGCATAAAAACACAACTTTATATACTTCAGTAAAATCAGCGTACAAATACTACCACGTAGGGATAGACAATATAAATCTAAAATCTGCATTTGCTATACTACTCCTTTAGAAATTTTTCTCTTGTGTATTAGCATTTTCAGTATTTCTTAACCAACTCTTCATTTCAAAACTCATCCTCAATTGTTAAAACTTAACATTTTGCTATTTGTGAATTATATTACAATGAAAAAAAAATAAAACTTAGCTACATATGCTGAGGATCAGGGGTCCAAAAAACTGTTCTGCCTTTTTTGGGGGGAAGGAACAAGTAGTAGTGATAATATATTTCAAAGAATATATTCCTATTCTATTCCATTGGTAGATGTCTCTTCTTGTGCCAGGACCAGGCAGTTTTGAGAACAGTGGCTTTGTAATACAGCTTGATATTTGGTATTGAGATCCCTTCTACTTTGTTCTGCTTTCTCAGGATTGCTGCAGCTATTCGGGGTCTTTTTTTATTCCAGAAGAATTTTTGGAGAGTTCGTTCTAGGTCTATGAAATATCCCACTGGTATTTTAATGGGGAGTGCACTGAATCATAGATTGCTTTGGGTAGTATGGACATTTTAATGATGTTGATTCTACCAATCCATGAACACGGTATGTTCTTCCATCTGTTTATGTCTTCCTCTATCTCTTTTTTCAGTGTCCTGTAGTTTTCTTTTACCTCCTTAGTTAACTCCTTAGTTAAGTTTATTCCCAGGTATCTTATTTTTTTTTAATATTTTTATTGATTTCAGAGAGGAAGGGAGAGAGAAAGAGAGATAGAAACTGGTGTATAAGCCATAGATTTCTGGGCATTAATTTTGTATCCGGCTACATTGCCGAATTCATTTATTAAGTCTAATAATTTTTTGATGGAGTCTTTAGGGTTTTCTATGTACAGTATCATGTCATCTGCAAATCGAATAATGAAAGTTTTACGTCTTCTTTTCCTATTTGGATACCTTTTGTTTCTTCTTCTTGTCTAATTGCTATCCTAGGGCAATGGAAACTAAAGAGAAATTAAACAAATGGGACTACATCAAAATAAAAAGCTTCTGCACAGCAAAAGAAACCATCAACAAAACAACAAGAAAACCCACTGCGTGGGAAAACATATTTGCCAACGTCATATCTGATAAGGGCCTAATCTCCAAAATTTATAGGGAACTCATACAACTTAACAAAAAGAAGATAAACAATCCAATCAAAAAATGGGCAAAGGATCTAAATAGACACCTTTCAAAAGAGGACATTCAGAAAGCCAAGAGACATATGAAAACATGCTCAAAGTCACTAATCATCCGAGAGATGCAAATCAAAACAACAATGAGGTACCATCTCACACCTGTCAGAATGGCTATCATCAACAAATCAACAAACGACAAGTGCTGGAGAGGTACTCGGAGAAAAATGAACCCTCCTTCACTGCTGGTGGGAATGCAGACTGGTGCAGGCACTGTGGAGAACAGTATGTAGTTTCCTCAAAAAACTAAAAATGGAACTCCCATTTGACCCTGTGATCCCACATCTAAGAATATATCCCAAGAAACCAGAAACACC
Source organism: Myotis brandtii (assembly GCF_000412655.1). NCBI lineage: Eukaryota > Metazoa > Chordata > Mammalia > Chiroptera > Vespertilionidae > Myotis > Myotis brandtii. The sequence continues at coordinate 9,045,630 of NW_005356674.1, forward strand.
AATCAGAAAGGATATATGCACCCATATGTTCATAGCAGCACAATTCACCATAGCTAAGATCTGGAAACAGCCTAAGTGCCCATCAGTAGATGAATGGATTAGAAAACTGTGGTACATCTACACGATGGAATACTATGCTGCTGTAAAAAAGAAGGAACTCTTACAATTTGCAACGGCATGGATGGAGCTGGAGAGCATTATGCTAAGTGAAATAAGCCAGTCAATGAAGGAAAAATACCACATGATCTCACTCATTCATGGATAATAAAGACCATTACAAACTTTTGAACAATAATAGATACAGAGGCAGAGCTGCCTCAAACTGATTGTCAAACTGCAGTGGGAAGGCCAGAGAGGGTTGGGGGGCAGAAGGGAGGGGAGTAAGAGATCAACCGAAGGACTTGTATGCATGCATATAAGCAAAACCAATGGACATAAGACACTGGGGGGGTAGGGAGTGAGGGGCAAAGGGGGGATAAGAACACATATGTAATACCTTAATTAATAAAGAAAATTTTTAAAAAGAATATATTCCTGAGAATATGTCACTAACACTTAAAAATGCAATCTCCTTACACTTCACCTGGGCCAGGTAATATTTATTACCCCAATATAAAAAGTAATTTTTCCACTCTCCATTTAACAAGAAAAGCCAAAGGAACTATAAATATGTAACTAGTATTTCTTCCCACAATATAATTTTAATTTCTGTGTTCCTGTAAATGGGAAAATAATTAATTAAAAGTGGTATGGACATGTGGTCTAAACTAGGCCAATAAAGCAGAGGGAAAAACTTTCAAACTGCAACAAAGGGAAATATTTTTGCTTCCCTTGCTGGAACTAAACGACGTGTGCACTCCAGCTGCTGAACGGCAGCCACCCTGCAATCCTGATGGAAACCAGTATGAAGACAAATGGACAGACAGATAAACCAAGCTGATAGCTGTTCATTCAGTGTTTGGAGACCAAGCCCTAGAACCTCCCCTATCTCTGGAATTTCTGTTATGGGAGAAAATAAACTTCATTCTGAAATAAGGTAGATTATTTGGGGATTTCTGTCATTCAAAGTTAAAATCACCATAATTTTATGTATTTTTAAATAGTCTCTCAAAAATTAGTACCAATGTGGAAGCTATTTGAAACTAGAAAATCTCTTCAGATTTTATAAACAAAGTACAATTTTAGAAGTAATGGAAGCTTTCTTAAATTCATTTAAGAGTTCAGTCACAGAAATACAAATGACCAGTTAATAGGGAAATAAATAATGCGTACAGGCCAGTTTTACTAGATTGCCTAACACTGTTTACAATACATTTCTCAATAAAGAAAAATTGAATTATAACCCAAGGGTGGCTTAATTTGTACAAATTTTGAATAATGTCACATATATTTCCAAAACAGATGCTTAGAGACTCTACAAGGACACTTGGCTCAATCAGAAGCCAGATTAAAGTTCCATCTGGAGCCTAATGGCTCCATGGTTCCATTACAATTACCCGAGTCACCAGAGTCATCCTTAATGGTTGTATATCACAGCATCTCTCTTATAGGTATATATCTTCGCCCCCAACACTAGAAAATCAGGTCATAAAAATAATTTTGTATGCACACACATACATTTCCTAGGTATCCAAATGCTGCTGTACTTTTTCAATGACACGGAACTTTCCCTATATGACTGTTCACTAATTATTCATCAGCATTTTCTGGTTTCGGACACAGTTATTGGGATATTGTGTCATCACCTTTGCTGGGCAAGAAAAGGTCAGAGTTCACCTCCCCCTTTAATTAACCTCCAGAGTAACTCAGATACCTAGAATAATCTCTTTCATGTTTCTCTTTTTCAGATCCTATCATAGGCATTATTTCTTATGAAATCAGAAAAAATGGGTGAGGCTATTTCATCTTCTAATCCATGTATAGAGTTGTCACAGAGACACAGAATTTGAGATCAGGGAGGTACTAGAAAGTATCCAAAAATCAGCATCTAGACCAATGGACTCAAAGTATGTTCTGTGGTCCACTGCCTGAATATGCACTGTTTATTTAAAACATTTTATAGCAATAGAGTAACAAGCTTGTATTTTGTCTTTTGGGTTTTTTCCTCTAGCCCAGGCTAGGAGTCCAAATTAGCAGGCTGAATTCTACCAGAAATATGTTTGTTGACCTAACAAGTTTTGTTTTATTTTTATTTGAATGTCTTTAGACAGGACCCAGGCCCTCTGATTTGCTAAAGTGGCAAGGTATTTGCATCTGGTATCTGGTCAGCCCTAGAAGGCATCTGAGTGTCCAATTCACTAGATCAGTGTTTCACAAACTATAATACCCCATTGTCAGGTAATGAAAGCATTTTAGTAAGTTGGTAGAGCAGGTTTTTTTAATAGTCTGATATGACATACAAAATAGAACAGGTAGTGTGTGTGTACACACAAGAACATATCTGTATATGAGTATGTATAATATGTAAGTTCTGAGTTATTTAAATTTTATTTCTTACCGTGGTTCATGGACAAAATAACTAAATGAGCACTTTATAGATGCAGAAGCTGAGACTCAAAGTCACAATCAGCTGGCAGCAGGTCAGTGCTCTTTTCTTTATATTTCTGATTGTCAGTTTGTATGTACATCAATGTCTACAAAGCCAAAAAACAGAAAATGCAGAATATATGCCCAAAAACTAACAGTTAAAAATCCTAAATTGATTAAAAACATTAATTTTAAAAAAATTTAATACTAAAAATGAAAACCTTTGTGTAAAAAAGGACATGTTTGGTTTTATTTTAAATGGCTATATGTAGCCCCAAAATAAAATGAAACAAAGAACAAAGCAATACTTCTACTCAGTAGTTTAAAAAATATATACAAAATTGAAATATGGAAAAAAAATACTGCCAACATGCCAGAAAAAGGTCACTTTTTACTATATTTAGTATTCAAATAAATATGAGAAAAACACCTGAGCAACAGGCGAGTGATATTAAGAAGAAAATTGTAAAATGAATACAAATGTTCAGTAGTATTAAAAAATTACATTAAAACAAGATACTACTTACCACTTTTCACCTATAAAATTAGCAAAGAAGTTTTCTTTTCAAGTATTAAAGCCTGTGGTTGATGTGAAAATAAACAAAATTCTCAAAAATTTCTGGTGGGAGTGAAACTTGTAAATTTTAGCAATAAGTATCAGAAGCCTTAACAATGTGATTACCCTTTTATCCAGTAATTTCCACTTCCAGAATTTATCCTTTAGAAATAATGAGAAATAAACACGAACTTTATCAAAAGTATTTGAATGCAGTATTATATATAATCGTGAAAAATTCTACTGACCCCAACTGTCACCAGTGGGAACTGGTTAAATAAAACAGAATGTTATGCAACTATTAAAAGAGATTATGTAGATTTGTATTTCCTGCCCATTACTGTTAAGTGAAAAACAATTAATAGATGTCTACGATCCTATTATATTAAACAAATTTAAACACATTTAATGCCTTCTTGCTAATAAAGAATAGCTTAATATTTTTAGAATAAACTGGCAAGTTGCATTTTTACATAGAATTTTCTAACAACCATATTCTTTAAGTCATAAAGAAGTGAAATTGTCACACACACAAAAAAAGAAAAAAGAAAGAAGCAATGGAGGAAGTGGGGGGAGGAAAGGAAAGGAGGGAAAGTGGCAGATAAACAGTCAGGCTAACAGGCAGGCAACCAGAGCTAAATGTAAAATAACCCCACTACAAAGGTAAGCTATCTAGAGCCACTGGTCTTTTGAAATGACTCCAAACCTAACAATAACTAAAAATAATAAAAGTTATTGGCAGGGAAACAGCAGTCCCTGATCACCCAACAGTAGTATATAAAGCAAGCATTAGCACAGACATCATCTCTATCATATGTGCACTCTGAAAGTGAAGGTATGATTAGTAAGAGGCCTGTCTTTTTACCCAGGAACTAAGTAGAAACCCTAGAGGATCAACCCCACCCCGCAAGCTTCTACAGCATAAGTTGAGCTCAACTGCAAGTAGCAACAGAAATGGCTAGCTGCAGATTCTGCCCCATAGAGGAACCTGCAATGCAGACAAGGAAGATGAAATATACTTCTCTTGGGAGGGCAAGGAAGCTGGGGTAGTGGGTAGACTCTACTCCTGAAAGAACCATTATGTTACCTCTCGAACATTCAGATTAGTCTTCAGCAGTCTGGCATGCCAACTGCAGTATATAATCATCTGCTAAGTATTTCAGCCCCATGTGCCATACATCTCTTTCTTCGCATGTACATAATGCAGAAAAAAAAATTTTTACATGCTATTCCATTTTTAAGAGATCAAACAATTTAAAGGTTAGAATGTAAAACTTCAACTGCCCTTAACACTCATATACTTAAAATATTTAATTTTCTAAGTATATTTATTTTCTTTATTACAAGACATATGTGATTCAGGAAGTCCCTAACTGTGCAACACGACCAAAGACATTTCCCTGAACACTCAGATGAACGGTTTTCCTTTGCTGAGACATACTAACCAAAATTTCAAAGAAGTATTATCTTCAAAAAAGAGTAATCTCTAAGAAGGGCTATTAAATAGGTGTTTCAAATAGTCCAGTCACACAGCTCTTTTCTCCTAACACTGCCCATAATCTGTAATACGGAGCAGAGTGGAAGCATGTGAGTGTAAAATTTGAATCATGGAATACTTGTTTGGAAGGCATGCTACATAGAAGTTTTTAGGGTAGTATATGAATTTGGGCACCCTGGGCAGTTTTTCTCAGTGGTTAGAGCATCCAAAGGGTTGCGGACCAAAGGGTCACAGGTTCAATTCCCAGTCAAGAGCACATACCTGGCTGGGTTGCAGGTTTGATCCCTGGCCGTGAGGTCAGCGGCATGCGGGAGGCAACCAATCAATGTGTCTCTCTCTCATATCGATGTTTCTCTCCCCCCCACCCTTCCCTCCCTTCCACTCTGTCTAAAAATCAGTGGGGAAAAATATCCTCAGGTAAGGATTAAAAAAGAGTGCTGGCAACCTAAAGATGTATGAGTAATAGACTTGGGGACATCTTTCTATTGGGAGGATTCCTCTGTTTACTGTTAAGAATTATAAAAAGCCTCAAATACAAATTATTTCAAATTTTTTCCAAGGATTAGTCCTGCACACCACCTCTCAAAAACAAAACAAAACAAAAAAAATTCCATTACTTTCCCCCCACTGCCACTTTAGTCATTGTGGCTGTGCCCCAATCATCCATATACTGGACTAACAAATTAATTTAAAAAATAAGTCAATAAGGCATTTATGATAAATAGAAAATATAACCACTATTTTAAAAATTACTTATGTGATAAAAATCAATTCTAAATATTAACCAATCAACTCAGGACAAACTTACAATATAATCCACTATTCCTAATTTACAAGTGTTATTTTTCAAAACATTTCATTCAACAAATGTTTAGTAATCAATAACAATATAAAAACAAAAGAAAACCTTGCACAGTATTCCAGATTCTACCCTGTATTACTCATGTGACATTAAGAAAACAATACATTAAGTTTCCTTCAAAATAAGGGGAGAAAATGATTTTTAGAGATACCAAATATAATATATAACAAAATATGTATATTTCTCTTACAGATAGGCTAAATACCAAACACGCTTTTAAACAAAGTGACACTATTCATCTGCATGGGTAAAGTTAAATTTTACATGATAATGATAGATACTGATGTACTGGTACAAATTCTTATTACTTCTTTTCTACTACAGGAAAAATTAAGAGATAGAAAGGGAAGGAGGAAGGGGGGGAGAAAGGGATAGGTATTTGCACTTCAGCTTTCTTCTCCTCATCCACCACTCCAAGCAAAGTAAACACACTGAAGAACAATAAAAAACAATGCAAAGGCCAAAGCTAAAATATATAACACTATCACCATGCCAATTAGGGCTCTTGATTATAAACAACAGACACATTCTGGATAATCTAAATCAAATGGGATTTATTGGCTGTGTACTGAGTAGCTCAAAAAAATGGAACAAGACTGGAGAATCACGCTTGTACAGGAACCAAGGAAGTCAAATCACAAAGTCCTGCCTCCACAGCATAGAATGAAGTTTGCGAGGTATGTTACTGCATCAAGAGTGACAGGGCAGGAAGGAGCATCTCATCGGCAGCTCTTAGGGTAGATCTTGTGCCCGTGATTGCTCCAGGTGCCAAGGCGCAGCTCTCAGGCTGGGACCTCATGCCAACCTTTAGGATTCTTTAGTCATGAGAGCTGAGGGGCAGAGTTCTACCTAAACTAGAAAAAAGATTAGGTAAGACGCCAGGCAGCTGAAACTATACATGTCCTCTACTAAGATCAAGTTTTGATAGTGGACAGACCTGAAGTGCCTTTACTTTGACTCAGTGTCTTGCTCATATCTATAAAAGTTCAAATTTAAAGTTCATAAAAATTAGTTCAAATCTCTTTAACATTATTGAATTTACAATTTATAGTCTATTCCCAAGGCAAAATTTACTCTTTCTAAAGTGGTTCCATCAACCAATACTAGACTGAGTAATTTAGATGGGGTCTAGCAAGTTTCTTAATACACTATAAGTATTGCCTCTTGCTTTATATTCCATCCGTCTGCTAATTTGGTTTCTTGCTTGCCTTTTTTGCTGCAGCTGTGCACCGGGTTAACTGTTTCAATGGTTTTCCTACAATAACCCACAAATTTTTTCCTGATCAGTGTGCTGTATGATTGGTTCTTTGTTCCTAAGATAATTATTTTACATTTGTCTACACTGAACTGCATTTGCCATCTGCTGGCCCAATCACCTAAACAATCCAAATCTTTTTGAATCTGATTGCATTGTTCCTCATTATTTCCTCTAGCTCCAATTTTAGGATCATCTGCAAACTCTGATATCTTTTCTTTAAAGCTTGGACACATTTTATTTTAATATAGAAGGATTTTTTTTAAGTGACCCTTTAGACACACCAGCTGAAATCTTCTTCCAACTTGAAAAGTTTCCATAAAGCTACCTTCTAATTACATCGTCAAAGTGCTGCTAGAAACAAAACTACTAGAACCCATTCTATTTCATCTTTCCTTACATTGCCATGTTTTACAAGTATTATGTCTTCTAAGTTCTCTCCAAAGCATAAATATTTTCAAGGAAACAAACATTCTGTTTTCTAATATGTACATTAAAGATAAATTTTATGGTAATAAAATTCCTAAAGTACATGTGGCAAGTTATGAACAACTTCCACACATAATACATTTAATTTACTCATTCAAATATATTTGAAAGAAGATAAAGTCTAAAGACCTAATCCCCTCAGGCATTATAACTTACCTTTTAACTAAATTATACCATACTAGATCCACCATACCTAAAAATATTTTTACTTCATATTTCACATACTCCATTTAATTTTAAACCTCCCAATAATCAGTATTTCTTTTGCAGATTTCTAATACTGTAATATTGTATTTAGATACTTATTTAGCAAAATTCACCCTTCAAATTAGATTTACTTGGTATATCTGAACATAGTAAACCCTCATTAATTATGATATTAAGTACAGCTTAAATCTAGGAGAAAGATTAGCGCCATAAACTTCAGTGATTTCTTTGTATAATTACATTCCAAAAAAGCCCTACTGGAATAACCCATTAAAATTATAAAAACTGCATTCATATATTTGCTGCCATTTTGCTATTTCAAGTGGTGGGTACAAGAGACAAATTGAATTTAAAATCTACTTGTATTCACTCATTCAATAGTCGGTGAATGTTATAAGAATATAAAGTTAAATATAAGATAGTTCTTGCCCTCAGAGAAGTTTTGGGTAAGAAAGAAGTAGCTATAAGGTATAGTCACATGGAAGTTAGTTAGGAAGAAGGAGAATTTACTTCTAGCTACTAAGCAAAAAGCTCTATGAAGGGGATGCATTTGAACTTTATTTAAATATTTTAATGTCTTTTAAAAACAAATCTACTAAACTATGAATAATATCATAGAAAAGATAACTATATAATGCTAAGCAGTCAGAGTGGGGGGAAAAAGGCCTCAAAATAGAAAGAGGTTTGCTGGTCATTTCTGTGTGGTGGAATTACATGTGTTTTATATTTTTCAATTTTTCTGTAATGAACATATATTGTTCTTATTATAAAAAGCCATAGTAAAATATTTTTATATTAATATTTTAGAGCCATACTTTGACCAATAATTGAACATTATTAAATGAAATGCTCTAAATCAAAACACTCCAATAACAGAAACGTACAACAAAAAAATTAAGTCAGTAACAAGTACTTATATGCTAAGTAATACAAAAAAAAGGATCTAAAGGACTCACTAAATAATTCATAATTTATTGAGCCCCCCTCCTTTTTTTTTTTAAAGAACTACTGGTTTGGGGTGAAATATCTTTCCTTATAAGGTAGGCTTTGAAAATATATTAAGAAAAATTATTTTGTAATAGTGAATTTGCTACTAACAATTATTAGGTTAGGTCTTTAATCTAGGTTTGTAGAAGGACTCTCTAACAACTGACTAATCTGAAATGTTTTTCAAACACTTATAAAATGATACTGAAGTTATATCCAGGGATATTTCATTTATATTTTAAGTGACATAAAAGCATTCAATAAAATAATAAAGAACAACTACTGACTTTTATTTCAAACAGTTCCCATTCACTAAAACTTTGGGTAGTATGCTATATAAATAAAGGCTTTGACTAACTGTGTTAAAATCCATTAAAAGTCACAAAATTCCATTGCAAGTCACAAAATTCCATGTATTATTTAATTCTACATGTAATCTGATGAAGGTATTTCAATGAGAAATTGTACATATCTTAACTTCCCACATGATTCTCATCAAGAAAAAGAAATGTGTAGGAATAGGGAAAGGAGGAAATAAAAGGATTTGTTACCAGAGGTACAACAGTAAGAGAGAGTTCCAATAAACATTTACTTATTTTACTACTTGCTTATCTTTTTAAATCCTAATCTAATTTTTTAATTCTTTGATTTTATACTCTACACTGGACTGTATTTAAATTAGTAGCATCCCATGGTAACTTGAAAACAAAGCTCAACTAAAACTCACCTGAGATGTATAATGAACTATACAAGATTAATGAATAGTAATGTTTCATCTAGTCTGTTAATCTCCCTAAGGATGAAATTTTATTGCTATTATCCTATTAATACTGTTTCACAGACTCTTACTAGTTTTCAATTGTATAAAGTTAGAAGAAAAACCTCAAAACAAATTCTACTAAAGGCAATACAGTACGCAAAGGTCACAAACTGGCATTCCCAGGCCACATCCAGTAGGCAAACAATTCATCCTGAATCATTTGCCAAGATTTTAAATTTAAACTTTCTACATAAAAAGTCTAGATTTTTCTTTCAAAAAAAAAAAAATCAATAGATCTAGAGACTCTGGGCCCACTTCTAGAAAAGCTCTGTAGTTGCTTGGATTTCCCTAGACCATTTTCCTCCACACTTTCTATTGCTTATCTAGCAACAGACAATCAGGACTAGGGTTTGTGACCCCTAGAGAGAGTACAGAGGCAGTCAGATCTTGACTTGGATCCCAGCTCCTCCACCTCCAAGCTGGTTTAATTGCTTTAAGCTTCAATTTCTTCATCATAACAAAGAAACTTATGATTAATTATGCAAAGGTTAAAGTAAAATAGTATTTATAATGACAAACACAAAATTAAATGGTCGATAAATTTTAGTTATTATTACACTATTTGGATTGAAGTTCCTAAGCCTAGTTAATTCAGATTTATCATAAACACTTCCCTCCTTTATAGACTCTAAAGAAAAATGAAATCACTATGGCCTTACCACTTTGTAAAATATGGATAAGAACAGTAAGTACCTTATAGAGCTATTGTATTAAAATGAGTTAATATATGTAAAATGCTTAGAATAGTACATGGCACATACCAAGCTATAAAAGAAGAGTTTGTTATTACTAATAGTAGTAGTGGTAGTTGTTCCCAGAGAGTGGGGGGGACACATGAGCTTAATACATGTTTATGAGGAGAAATAAGTTAGTGAGTAAAATTGTGACTGAATGAATAGGAGACAGTTATCAAGATTATTTCTTTGTCTATAGTCTTAAGAGTCCTCTCAAATCTCCCGTATTTTTATGTTAAAGCTGAAAGCTTCAGTGAAAACAAGTTATTCTGATGTATAAACAAGCAATGTTCTGGGCTTCAACATAAATAATTGTTAAACTCTGATGGAAACAAAAGAGCTGGCCATAATCCCAAGCATGAAGCATGCACATTATATGATGTACATAATTTATTTCGGAAGGAGTTTTAGAGCGGCCCTATTTCATGACCAGTCTAGATACAGACCAGTCTAGGCTAAGCTTTCTTTCTAGTTCTTTGATGCCTCCAGGGATCTCAGCAGCTAAGTTTAGGACCAATGCAAACAGGGACTGACCTCACTGCCTTTCAGGACTATAAGTTTCAAAGCCTCAGCCACTGAAAACAAAGAATGATGGAAAAAGTTTGGTCAAACAGCAGCAGTGATTCTCTATTAAGTGGTAGCATTTCAAGGAAATGATCCGATCTTTAGCATACTAATCATCTCAGTCCACGTAGTTTTTAATTAGTCTGGGAATAATAAAGAAGCTCAATTTTTCAAGTATTTAATTCAACAAAAGAAAAGGCAGTCTCCCTGCCTTGTCACAGAAATCCTTTCACTCAAAGCAATGAGAAAAGGCAACAAAACTGACTTAAAAAGAGTAATTTCCTTTCTAACCTAAATAAACTTTACACAAACTTGCCTCTGATAATCGACTAAACAAGCTGCACCACCAGCATCAAGGGAGGGTGTGCAGATATCTAGCAGGTGCTGCAGTTTATCACAAAACCGTCTAAAATAATTGGAAGTGACAAGCAGCACTACCACAAATGATTTATTAGTCTTTCACTCAGCTTTTCAGCTTCCTCGGGGCCAGAATAAATAATTTACCAACTCTGTATCTTCCAATCATTAATTCTTCCCTATGCATCCAAACTACATTTAACACTGAAAGGGTTCAGTGGAATAAAACACACAATAGGAATATTTTTTCCAAATATAGAATTATCTGACCATATGAAAAGGCACATTTGTCAATCAAGATGTATGATCCAGATGTAAAAGAATTAAGGGCTCAAAGTCAGCAACTGAAGTTGGTTTTGAGGGGGGAAAATCAAATGGAGAGGAAACACAGGCTAGCAAAAGCTCTCAGATCTGAGGGAAGGTTCCAGTGCCTCTGCCAACAGCCGACCTAAGGGGCAACCTAAGCACACTGCCTGAGAGAGACCAGAAACCTCGCACGTCACCATCTAATAGTCAATTCACTGACTAAACTGACAGTCTCCCTAAAACTTCCCTTTAAGTTATAAAAAAATACACAGTGGTCCCTCAAAAACAAAGTAGGAACTTTAAAAGATGAACAGATAAGAATTTTGTTCATGTAAAATAGACTGGATACAAGACAATATGAGGCATCTTCTTTAAGATATTTTAGTAGCTATTTCATAGGGTTTATGAGACAAAAACATATTCCTGGGAATTAAAAAAAATGGATGTTAAAATCTTCCAAAAAAAATTGACAATGATGTTAAAAGGTATGTCTATTAATTATGTAGAGAAAACACAGAGAAAGCAACAACAACAAAAAATCACATACTAAATCCATTTTTGACGTAAGCTAGTCGTCTCATTAAATCAGCATCTATGATTAAAACAGAGATCATTTTTGGTACATAATGTATGGCATTATTAAAAGAGTATCTGTTTATAACACACTATAAACATTTTTCAGCTTTCTGAAACTACTGATACAAAGGAAATGATCCAGACCTATCAATTTCTTTAATCTTTTTTTTTTAGAAGAAATACTTCCAAGAGTATTTCAAGAAAGGGCTAATGACATTAATACTCTAATATTTGGCATTCTGTGAGGCAGCTTCAAGCTGTCAGGCACACTGTCAAAGAATTTCATATATTGACAGCTTCCTCTTCAATGGTTTGAAAGTGCATTACAATAAAAATTTTAAGTGTATATGTGTAAGTATACTTTTAAATGTATGACTTCTTCCAGTATATTAAATACATTAAAATAAAAGAAGCCTGACTAATGAAAATTATAAGACAAATTTGAACCTCAAAAATGCAATTCCAATTATAAAATTTCAAATAAGCTCTAAAAACTTCCAAACTATTCACAAATAAAAGTATCATTCTCAATATTAAATATTTCACTGTTATTAACAGAAAAAGTTATGTAACTGCCTAGGCACAAAATCATATTGTTCATATTAAGCAAATCCTTCTTATATATGCACAGACCCTGTGCACCTGTTGTTACAGAAAATGAAACCCCCAAATACCATATGTTCCAGCCTCCCATAGACTAATATAAAACAAGAATGTAAAAACTAGAAAATATAACAAAAGACATATTTTTCAAACAAATACCAAAGAATATATTTTTTGAATTGTGGGGGTTTTTTATTACGGGGTGAGACAGAGGATAGGAAGAATTTTTTTTTTAAAGGGCAGCATGGCAAAGTTGTCCGCAGGCTTCTTTGTGATTGGGTTTTAAGGACAGAGGAACTTCAGCAAGGAAAGAGAAAGCAATGCACAGCTCTAGTGGCACCAAATTGCCTGAGGATGCTGCCTAATGCTAGAACCTGGATACAACACTGTAAGAGTTGAGAGCAGTTGTCTCATGTGCTGAAAACACTGAGCCCAGCAGAGCTACATGAATACCTGTGGAAGAAATCTGTGCAAAGTATCCTGACCCTTAAATGTCCATCCAAAGAGAAACAGATACACACACTATGGTACTATCATGAAATATGAGAGAACAATTAAAATTAATAAACCAGATGTAAAAACAGAAGGAACAGCTCAGAAACAATGTTGGCTAAAAAGAATAAAAAAGCAAAACAGCAGAGTGATGAATAAAATATTTTAGTAAGAACACTCACTCTTAATACATACATGAATATAGTAAATATAAAAACATGGACATGAAGGATATAAACTACTTTCAGGATGGCAGTTATCTCCTAGAAAGAAAGGACTTTAAAACATTATATATAGTTATAGGTAGGTAGGTAGAGCAAATGTTAACATACTAATTCTGCACGGTAAATACAAGGTCACCTGTTCTATTTAGCCTCTGTATTTTTGTGACTATTTGGATTATTTCTTAAATATTTTAAATCTAAGCCATGATGTAAATAACTGTTTTCTGAAAAAAGTTTTAAGATTTGACCATATCCTTACCTGAAACATGAGGGTCTACCTTCTTAAAAATCAATGGTTTGGCTAGTCTCCATATTCCAAAAAGTTTTAAATCCAATCTAAGAAATTAAAAATTCCACCCTCTTTTCACAAACGATTTGACTTAGTAATAATTTCAAATCAAGTTCTCAAGAGAATCCATAATTTTATTTCAAAACTAGAGGCACAGTGCACAGATTCGTGCACCGGTGGGATCTCTCAGCCTGGCCTGTGCCCTCTCGCAATCCGGGACCCCTTGGGGGATGTCGGACTGCCGGTTTCAGCCCAATCCCCGCAGATCAGGTCAAAACCAGCAGTCCGACATCCCCCGAGGGATGTAACAGTGTGTGAAGCGGTAGGCGGCTGGGGAGAAGCCCAATCCAGGCCAGGTGCCACATCGCTCCCGCTCATCGTGGCCCCCCTGCACCTGCCTCCTCCAGCACTGTCATGAAGGCAGGAGAGGCTCACGCTGCCACAGCTGCGCTCGCCAGCCATGAGCCCAGCTTCTGGCTGAGCTGCACTCCCGCTGTGGGAGCGCACTGACCACCAGGGCGTATCTCCTGCATTGAGCATCAGCTCCCTGGTGGTCAGTGCACATCATAGAAACCGGTCAACAGGTCGATTAGGCTTCTATATTTATAGACTGAACTGGGGGATTCCACCATGTAGACTTCATATGAAGTTAAAAATCATTCTTAGCAAGGGCTTTTAAATAGCAGGTTCTACCATTTCTTGTTAAAACAAACAGGCTTGAGACTCTGACTCCCATTTGTTGCCTCTAAGAACTTCCCTGTAGGAATCAGTCACTTCATTAGTTAAATATGTTCTTTTTCATTTTCTTTGTTTATATGAGGCATTAACCTTGTTTGTTTAAAAAAAAAAGAAATTCCTTTAGACATATCTAATGAAACTTTTAAAAAATGCAGTACCACAATTACAAACTTTTTTATCTTTAAAATTTTCTGTTCAGGCCCTAACAGGTTTGGCTCAGTGGATAGAGCGTCGGCCTGTGGACCCAAGGGTCCCAGGTTCAATTCCAGTCAAGGGCATGTACCTTGGTTGCAGGCACATACCCAGTAGGAAGTGTGCAGGAGGCAGCTAACTGATGTTTTTCTCTCATCGATATTTCTAACTCTCTATCCCTCACCCTCTCTCTCTGTAAAAAATCAATAAAATATATATTTTTCTTTAAAAAAGAGCAAAAGAAAAAAAAATTTCTGTTCAGTTTAGCCCTTTTTTATAGACCTTTGGAAATCTGACAAGTCATCTATAGCTAAGTAAAAAACAAGGTGCCTCCCATTTACGATCACATTTGTACACTGAAAGAAAAGTTTAATATACTTTTGGTCACCATGAAGAAAATATCAAAGATACTGTTAATTTTCATAAAAACTGATATTCTCTCAAAGCACAACCATCTGATTTAAAAAATTACTGGCCTGTTATCTTAAACAAGAAATCATATTCAACTTATATTGATGTTTTCTATCTGAAGCATGTCATGCAATATTGTAATTTATCTCATAAATCTACTAAAGTGTGATCAAACCCTATCAACTCTGATTGGCATAAATTTGAAACAATGAAGCAATCACATCTGTTAAACAGTTCTAGCTTGGCTAAACATTTAAAAAGTTTATACAATAGCACAATTAAATTTTTTCTCCATAAGACCTTTCTGCACTTGATTTCTCATTTTCATAACTTTTTTTGCCTGTACTGAGTTCAGTATAACATAATATGTAAAGTGGGATAATACAAAATGAAGGATAAGAAGGTGGAGGAAGTGTGGAAGATGAAGTGATAGAGATGGTGTAGGTGTGAACTGAGTACACTCCAAAAAATATTTTAATGGAACTCCAAAGTTCTCAAGATAAGGGAAAATAAGTCAATTTGAATGAAAAATATAGTAGATCTAATTTTATCCTGTAACTACTCCTGAAAATATATGTCAAATTTAAATAAAAATATATCGGCATAAAACAATGAATTCAAATTATGATTTATGAAGCAAAAGATTACTGTCCAGCAAAACATCATCACCTACTTTTTTGGTGCAAAATCTCTAATTTTTGAAACTTCAACGATTTTATAAAAATACTATAATGGTGTGTACAGAATTAATATGTGAAAATTCAATATCCAAAAAGTAATTCTATGTAATTTTAAGAATTTAAGCAAACTCAAGCATAAAAATAGCTAGTTCCTAAAGATACTGAGTCTGTGTGTTAAAATGAGTGGTCAATATTAAAAATAAAATTAGAATACTGTTATGTAACTTTCCCAAGTTATTGATCATTATCGCTTTATACACATTATGTCTAAAATATAACTTAAGAATATGTAAACATTCTACTAGATTGCTAAAATATCTAAATTACTATTAACCTCATCAAGAGAGAATAATTAAGGGATAAGAGCAACAGTTCAAAATGTTTGTCAATGATTAAATCAGTTACCAATTTCAAAGTTTACTACTCAAAAAAAATGGACTGGTTATTTTTAGTTTTCAAGTTTTAAGTGAAAAATTATGCCCACTCAATTTGGGTACTTAGAAACAAAATAAAATCCCATCTTTCAACTCCAGTATTATGCATACTTCATATACAGTTATTTCTTATATATCAATAAAATCAAAAGACTTATTGCAAGAAGCATGCAATAATGGGGAAAACAACAGAAAAAAAGCATTTCTAAAATAGAAATGCTTTCAGCAGTTATACAAAAAACTGTAACTTGCCAATTTTATCCTCTTCCAAACATCCTTACTTTGGTCTATATTTTTCAGTATTGTGTGCTGAGAATGACTTATAAGGGATCTGATAATCACTTTGTAACATGTATTTTGTCTTTTTTTAATTAAAAATATTTAATGTTGACATTATTCCCTTTCCCCCCTAAGTTTTTTTAATAAAAATTTTCCTATATATGATCTCTTCAATATTCCAACTTTTACCTACCAAATTAAAAATAGGATCTGATCAATAGATTATATATGTGCAGGCATGCCATGTTTAAATAATTTCATTAGTGTGATTTCATTTTCTTGGTTTTTTTTGGTGGTGGTACGTTATTTAGTATTTACTGTTAAGTGAACAATATCAATACCAAGGTGGTCAAAACTAAGACACTGCATTTAGACAGTATAGTACTCAGTATTATTAAACACTCTTATGTGTTATTATTATTTTGTAGTGCCCTACAAAATCCTTGCAGTATAAAAGTCCCTTTGTTATTGTGGAAACTTTAAATTTAATAAGCTTCTATTTAATTAGTCCAGAATTCAAATACACATTCATGCCAAATATTGCAATCACATGGGAGATAGGAGGAAGATATTTGAAACACTTCCATGGGAACAACCTTGGGTTGCTCTCTTAAAATATCAGTACAGGAACCCAAACTACTTCACGTTATCCACAAAACAGATGAGGTATGAAAGAAATCTTGCGTTTAATGTGACCTTTGGCTGTACTTTTACTTGTCATAATTATAAAGGAGTTACTCTCAGAGCCAACACATAAGCTATGTTATTACTCTTACAACCATTTCATAAAGTGCTTCACACTATGACAAATTCCAGGCAGAATATATGGAAACTCTTATTTTTGTTACTAAGCATAATAGGTCTTTCTGAACAAAAACAGTTCTGATATTATACATATGAATAATGACTGCATGAGAATTTTTCTTTTTAATGTACATTCATGTACAAATATGGCAGTGTGGTTACCTAGTTCAACTTAACAAATCCTCTATAATCTAAATGCAAATTAACTAGAAATTTAATAATCTAATTATGACTTTAATAATGTAATATGCCATGTTAGATAAATACATGTCAAGAGGGAATTAAAAATTACACACACACACACACACACACATACACAACCAAAAAGCCTTTAAGCAACTCTTTTCTAGATATTCTTATTTTCATACACAGAATTTCAATAAGGAGAAAGAATTGTTTTCAAAAATGTTTTGGCAAAACTGTCAACTTATCAATATATGCAACATGGTTTTTGAAAGGAAAATAAAAAAAAGACCACTAGTTGATCCGACATAAAATTATAAATTCTGATGGTATAACAAATAGAATTATTTCTCAGTACAATGTCAAATGTGCCATAAATTATAATATTTACAAAACAAAACAAGCACAAATAATCTGTGTGAGAGGAAGAAAAACTCTATAGAGTTTTCTACTATACCAATGATGGCGAACCTTTTGAGCTCGGCGTGTCAGCATTTTGAAAAACCTTAACTTAACTCTGGTGCCGTGTCACATATAGAAATTTTTTGATATTTGCAACCATAGTAAAACAAAGATTTATATTTTTGATATTTATTTTATATATTTAAATGCCATTAACAAAGAAAAATCAACCAAAAAAATGAGTTGGCATGTCACCTCTGACACACGTGTCATAGGTTCACCATCACTGTACTATACTATAACCAACTCTGCCATACTTAACTTTTTCTTCCCAATAGTAATACCTCTCTATTTTCATATTGAAAATAGGTTCCAAAAGCTATAAAACATCCTCTATCTATATAAAAGGCTAACATGCTAAGTGTCTCTCCCACCGTCCAACCGGTTGCTATAATGTGCACTGACCACCAGGGGGCAGACGCTCAACGCAGGAGCTGCCATGACGCACATTGCCATTTACAGAGAAATGGCAGTGCAGACTTGGCACTGACAAAGCAACACTCAGCTTCCCCCAAGTGGGACACAGGCCCCGCCACCACTCTGGAGCCGACACTGCCATGGTACAAAATGCAGCTCATAGCCCAGCCCGCAAACAGTGGCTGTGGGCGCCGGGTAATGATGTCACGTTTTTGTTGACATTCTGAAGCCGAAATTGTCAACAGAATATGTCTGAAGACCAACTACAGCCACAACGTACCTCTGAAGTCTAAAGAAAGCAACATCGTTGACAGAATATGTCTGAAAAACAGTCATCAACAAGTACTACCAATACTGGTTGGAACTTCCTTCATAGTGAAAATGAGGTAAATGAGGATGCAATTTTGTTGTGGTGGAATGACAGTTACATGTCAATTTTGCCTATCCCTAAATTTCTCCAAAGAAAAACCATCTGATGGAAAATTTACTCGATGTTGTAGCAAAGGCAAAGTTCATCCAAATGATAAAAATCTTCCAGAATACCCAGCATATTTTTAAAAAATAATGATAAATGAAGATTCTGACAGTAAAAATTTCATGGAAAATATTTGTTGTTATATCATGTTGTTATTGTTTATTTGTTAGTCAATTTGTATATTATTTTCATGTATATTTTACTAATTTTCTTTCATCTCTGACACTTCTATTATAGAAAAAGGGCAAATAGCGATATTAAAATATTTCTTCTAGTTAATTTCCTTTCAATGTGCAAGAATTTGTGCACCGGGCCACTAGTACTTTATAAAGGTCATAGCCACAAACTGCCTTGATTAGCTAACAAAAACACATAAATAGTGGTCATAATTGGAGTTAGTTTTATCACTAAAGAAAACATTTGCATAGATACAGCATGTGAATTAAGACTGCACTTAAACCTATATACATAAAAGCCCAGTGACCGTTACAGCAGAACAACCGGACGACCAGAACAACCAGTCGCTATGATGTGCACTGACCACCAGAGGGCAGACGCTCAACGCAGGAGCTGCCCCCTGGTGGTCAGTGTGCAACCACAGCGGGAGCACTGCTCAGCCAGAAGCTGGGCTCATGGCTGGCGCGCACAGCAGCGGTAGCGAGAGCCTCTCCTGCCTCCATGGTAGTGCTAAGGAGCAGCGAACCAAGCAGTAAATAGCAAGCAGGCGGGCAGTTAGGAGTGAGGGGTCAGACATCCCCTGAGGGGTCCCAGATTGTGAGAGGGTGCAGGCCAGGCTGACAGACCGCCCCCCCTGCATGAATTTCGTGCATCGGGCCTCTATATATATTATATAAGACTATTAGGAATTACCCAATAGAAATTTGAGATATTACTAGGGTGACCACAGGTCCCAATTTTGCTAAGATCCCAGTTTATACCTATTATCCTGTCATATTACAGTACACCCTTTCACTCTCAAAACTGTCCTAGATTGGATGGTAAATTACATGTTCATCCTAGCTATTACAGTATTTCATGTTACCTAAATCATGGGTTTGAAGGATTTTCTAATGTAACATTAATTATTTACTTGAAAACTCTAACTTAATACTTCGAGTAATTCACATTCATTCAGATGCAGTTACTACCTATGGCATTCATACAATATCACCTGAACTCTGTTGCTGTCCAACTCTTAACTAATCTGTTTTCTGATATCCTTCGTGTGTTTCAGACCCAGGATGGAGGCTTCCCTTTATCAGCAGATAGCAAGATCCTTTTCCCTTAGCCTCACACCAAATTCATGATTTTCCTTACTCTCTGAGGCTCCCCAAAATCTTTTAAATAATTACATTTAAGTGTTTAAAATTATAATTGGTTACTTTCTTGTCCTTGTGCACATATTTAAACACTTAACTGTGTATTAAACACTATATTTAGAGTTAATTTAATAGTTTGTGATCGTTTCTATAAAAGCTTAGGCATCAGACACTGAATCATTCTTTTTAACAATACACATATATCTAACCCTGATAATACCATTATTTTTATAAGAAAATAAGATTTGACCTAACAGAACCCTGTAAATGACCATGGGCTTAAAAGTAAAATTGCTGATCTGAGTGTTAGACATCAACCAGGCAAACATATAATTTCCCTGCGGCACAAATTCTGCAGGATATAATTCTGGTCCACTACACAGGATTACAAGAAGAATCAAATCATAAAATTCAAGAAGCTCAAGTATTGCCAACTGTTTAGAAAAGATGACTAAGTGTTATGCGAAGTGAAAACAGTTAGCAAGTTAAGCTATCAGAGATAAATAAAAATAAAACACCTCTGGTGAAAAACTATCTTATACCAACTACATATACAAAACTGTCATGGTCTGAGAGAGACTCTTGAGAGTCAGACTAAATGAGTCCTGATCCCAGCACCATCACTTACTATCAGCTTGTGCAAGCATCGCTAAATCTGTTTCCTCATGAGTAAAATGAAGATAATAACTGTATTTATCTTACTGTGAAGAGTAACAATCCAAAGATAGGAGTACTGTGCTTGCACATAATAAGTGCTTAATAAATGCTAGCTATTATTACAATGACCTCCATTAATGTCTCTTTCCAAAAATAAGTCCTAAAATTTTATTTTGATGTCAGGAAAAATTTCACATGTATGGGCATATGTGTGTGTACACATAAGTGTATCTCCCAATGAGAGATCTCTGAGATGACACAGGCAATAGTCCACAAATACTTGTTAATAGTGTGGGCTGGGTATATGATCATGACAACTAATATAGATCTTATTCAACACTGGAGAAGGAAGCTTTTTTTCTTCTAAAAAAGTCCACACTGGCATACTGAAGCAGCTTTTAAAATAAAATTCCATATATAACAGTATTTGTGGTTGTTCATCTTCAGAACAGAAAAGTAATTGATATGTACAATTACACATATGTTTAAACCCATGTATGCAAATGAAACCGCTTCCTTTATGGCAAGTACATGAAGATACTAAAGCAATATTCTAATTAAACATTCATATATTCAATATTTCAAAATAAGAAATTTGGATATAAATATGCATAATTTACAATTCTACAATGCAACCTGTCTACAGAGGCCATTTTCACTATATTTCAACAGATCATCACAAGTAATGCACAATACTACTTCTCTTGGAAATGTTAAAAATTGTAAAGTACACAGTAATTCACTGTAAGCAAACACAAAAGGCCATGTTGTGCACATGACACTCTTTTACCCAAACAACTATTTTAACCTATTCATTAAACCCATTCTACAAGCGAGCCTGAATGACTACACTATCTTATGAAATAGAGTCAGAAGATAGAAGATATACCTTATTTGGTTAAAAATAGAAACTTTACATAAAAGAATTGTTACCTAAAGTCCAAGAAACTATAGCTTGCATTTATAAAGACCCTTGTCCATTTTAGTTTATTAAAATCAAGTAGCATGAAACTTTCCATAAGAGAGATGATATGAAATAAATGTCACTATGACTGATATAATATCTATATAAACATCATGCTGTTTTTCAAATACACATTAATGGGAATTTAAAAAACAAAGGCAACATCAGTCAAATTTATATCTCAGGGATCCAAATCTAAGTTGGACTTCATTTCTCTGAACTTTCCTAAAATATTCCAGTTGTAAAATAGATTTGCCACTAAAATAAAATAACTAGGACTCCATTATTTATTCTAAAGCAAATAAGAAATACAGCCTGTCCTCTAGAAACACAAAGGGTAATGTGGACTGTGGTTTAGATGTTCAATTGGTTGAGAGACGATAGGCTATATTATTAATTTGTAAGTGACTCTAGAATGAGTATGCATGCACACACAAATATGAACATTATATCATTGATAACCCTAAACAGGTAAATTTGAAGCTAAACAAAGCATAACTAAAAGTTTATCTCTACCATATTATTTTTTTTAATCCATGGGCATTGCAATGAATATACTTTTGCCTTGGAGCTAGTACTTTAATTTTAAAGAACCACAAAGAAAAAAATCAAAACTAGTCAGTAACAATGCAGCGTCTAAAAGCAATAAACTCAAAATTAAGTTATAAATAATTTAAAGCATGTCATGAAGATGTATTAATAATTCATCAGATAAATAATTTACTAAATAATCAAATAAATAAATAATGAAATACATAAATAAATCAGCAAATAAATAATTCTGCAAAATAACCTAAACAATAAGTCACCAAAACAAATCACAAACCTACAAAACTACAATGATTTTCTGTATTCTGATAGTTTTAAATAAGCAAATGTACACAAACTAGATCAACCCTTGTTAGAATTAGAAGTATTTTTCAATGCTATTGGTAAAATCCTCATCTCAATACATAAGAACATATTTTCAATTTTTAAAAGACTGCATAGGATTGCTTCTTATAAATTATTAACATAATTATAATATATTCTCTTCTATATTTTACATATAATATCTTTGCCTAACATATTTCCCCCAAACAACTGAATACTTAAAATATGTTTAACTTGTACTTTTTTTTTCAAAGCAATACTTACAGTATAATAGTGCTACAGCTTTTGATTGTTTTCCTATCAGAAAAGTCTTCTTCATCCACAAAGTCTTCCGTCACCAAGTCTTTGGAAATTTTCTGCAGGGGTAGAACAGTAAGAATAACCTTAATTATTACAGACGGCATTTCATTCACTAGGGAACAATGTTTTATAATTCTACAAAGTAGCAATGGGATGTGGACATTATTAGGTGAAAACTATGTCAAGTCTGTAGAAGTCTTTAATGAACCAAGTACAAGCTGACAGAGGCCAGCTTCTTCTTTTAGAACTGACACACAAGCTGTTAAAATTGGCGTGATTTCAGACATGAAGACAAAAACTTCAAAAGAAAAAGTGACTGGCTGACATCTAATGCTATCCTCAATTTGAGAAGCTCAAAGTCCTTGAAAAAACACATGCGATCATTTAACTATTACAATTTGAATGTAGGGACAATATAATTAAAACACCACAAAGAGTCAAAACACAATTGACCTCATAAATCAGTCTTCATTGAACATTTAAAGTTTTTAACCATCTATAGTATAGTACTCTGTAAATCCATAAACTTTAGATCCCAAACTATGTATGATTAGTTTCCCCACAGAAATAAGAATTTTGTAATGAGTTTTTGACACATTTAAAAGAATAAATCCAAACAATATAGCACACTTGAAGAGAAGGAAATTAAAATTAATCAAAGTATTTTACGTAATTTATCTCAATGAATTGTCAAACCAACCTTTTAAGTTGAGTAAGATTTTACCTTTTTTGTAGTCAAGGAAACTGGGACTCAGTAAGACCCCCAGTGGCAGGGAAGATTCTAACTTTGCCTACACCAATTCCCTGTGAAGGTTTGCTCAACTACACACCCTTATTTTGAGCCCAACCTAAAAAATGCAGCAAATCCTAGCGCATCATAAATTGATTACAGCAATGGTTCTCACCCTCCACCTCCAGGGAAGTTGGCAATGTCTGGAGACACTTAACTGAGGAATATTATCAGTACCTAGTAGTTAGAGATCAAGGATGATGCTAAACATCCTCAATGTACAGGACAGCCCCCAAATAAGGAATTATCTGGCCTAAAACGTTAATAGTGCTGTGGGTGGAAAACCTGGATTAGAAAAAAATGATTGTTATATTGTATGAATTTCCTATTATAAAATAACACAGATTTGGTTCAGGGATATAAAGGTATTTTAAATATGTATAATATTATATACAGTGGAATATATGAAAATGTGTATCCTTGGAAAAATGGGCATATGGAAACTCTATGTACTGTCTGCTCAATTAGTCTATAAACCTAAAACTGCTCATCAAAATAACTTCAATTATTTAACTGAAGTTATGAATAGCTTTCTTAGAATCAATACTAAAACATAAGTCTATAGTTACAAAAGTTTTTTATTTCATTTATCAAAATTACTCCAATAAAGTTAGTATGAGAACATTAAAAGTCATATCTATGAGTTAACCTTGTCAAAGTGACAAGGAAGATAATAAATAACAAAAATTCATAGGGCATGAAGAGATTATTCTGATAAAACATAATATATAATCCTCAATGGTTTGTGAGATTTGGGGGGAGGGAGTTACTTAAAAGCTATCAAGTGTTTCCTGAAAGAATATTTGTGATAATTAGTAAAAGCACTTGAGACAAGTTTCAGCATTATAATTATCAAAGATTCCAGAAATTATGTATTATTCCAAGTATTTTCTTTTCAATACCAAGTCATCTCTGTCTAGTGTCTCTAAGTAGGTTTTGGTTTCAACCTGAATCTACAATCTATCATGACACAATGCATGTTTCTTTATATTTGACCTACCACCTTACTACATAGAGCATTAAACAATGGTATCCTTAATCAGACACAATTATGTCATATCCTTCCCCAGCCAAAAAGAAAATTTTAAATAACAATATTATCCTACATAATAAAAGCTTAATATGCTAAGTGCCCGATCAACCAGTTGACGTTCAACCAACGTGTAATATGCTAATGATATGCTAAGGCTGCTCAACCACTTGCTATGATGTGCACTGACCATCAGGGGGCAGCAGTCGACCAGTCGCTATGACGTGTACTGACCACCAGAGGGCAGACACTCCAACTGGTAGGTTAGCTTACTGCTGGGGTACAGCTGATCGGGACTGAGCAAGACAGGCCAGACACACCCTGGAGCCCTCCTGCAGTCCCTCCCCAGCTGGCCAACCTCCCACGAATTTCCCTGGCCCCGATCATGCACTGGAGGGGTCCCTTGGTATGGTCTGCACCCTCTAGCAATCCGGGACCCCCTTGGGGGATGTCAGAGTGCCGGGTTTGGCCCGATCCTGCAGGCCAGACCAAGGGACCCCACTGGTGCATGAATTAGTGCACAGGCCCTCTAGTCCTATATAATAAAGAGCTAATATGCTAATTAGACCAAATAGCACAAAGACTGTCCAGACATCCTTCCAAACGACCTTCCAGACAAAGCCGAGGCTGCGAGGGGCTGTGAGGGCTGGCCAAGGCTGCAAGGGCTGGCCGAGGCTGTGAGGGCCAGCCGAGGCTGTGAGGGCCGGCCAA
>NW_005356674.1:9070761-9072753 GCF_000412655.1 Myotis brandtii
GCAAGGGCCTGCGAGGGCCCGCTGGGGCAGGTGGGGCTGCGAGGGCTGAGCCCCTTGCATGAATTTCATGTATCGGGCCTCTAGTCTATATAATAAAAGCCTAAGCGACTGTTACAGCCGAACGACCAGAACGACCAGTAACTATGATACACACTGACCACCAGGGGGCAGACACTCAATGCAGGAGCTGCCCCCCTGGTGGTCAGTGCGCTCCCAAAGGGGGAGCGCCACTCAGCCAGAACCTGGGCTCACGGCTGGTGAGCGCAGTGGCGGTAGCAGGAGCCTCTCCCACCTCCGCGGCAGTGCTAAGGAGCAGCGAGCCAAAGGGTAAGGAGCGAGCAGGCCGACGGTAAAGAGCAAGGGTTCCTGGACTGTGAGAGGGCGCAGGCTGGGCTGAGGTCCCCCCCTACCCCCCAGTGCACAAATTTTGTGCACTGGGCCTTTAGTAATAACATAAGAGAGTAAGAAACAAAGGGAGAGATTTTCTCCCATGTAACTGTCCAGAGGTAGAAAAAGGCTGGTGTGGCAGCTCCAATATCAGGAGCCAAAGTTTCTTCCAATCTTTTGCTGTACCACATACTATTCTATTCAAAGTCAGCTCATACTCCAAGAAGGCCATGAGAACTCCAGCTAACACAGCCACATTGCAGGCAGCAGAAAAAGGAAGGGGAAAGAAAGGCCCACCCTGCTCACTTCTAACTCTTATATTTCAGCTTACAGAGTAGAAACCACAACATGGTGTTTTGGCCACACTTAACCACTTGGAAGGATAGGAATTGAGGTCTCTAACATTAGTAATAATGCCCAGACATAGAATTAGGGTTCTTTTTACTACGAAAGACAAGTAGAATAAATTTTGCAGGGTAAAATATAAGAGCCAGACTGCAACAGGGGCTACAACTCTTCAGAGAAAATGTACTCAAAATTTTTCATTAGAGTGTTCACTGTCAATTATATGTATATGTACATACATGTGTGTGTTTATATTTTATGTAACACATATATGAAAGAAAAACCACAATGTTTAACAATATGCTTAAATTGCCGAAACCGGTTTGGCTCAATGGATAGAGCGTCGGCCTGCGGACTGAAAGGTCCCAGGTTCGATTCCGGTCAAGGGCATGTACCTTGGTTGCAGGCACATCCCCAGTAGGGGGTGTGCAGGAGGCAGCTGGTCGATGTTTCTCTCTCATCGATGTTTCTAACTCTCTATCTCTCTCCCTTCCTCTCTGTAAAAAATCAATAAAATATATTTAAAAAAAAAAACAATATGCTTAAATAAATTTGGGGGTAAACTCAGAATAGAATGCTATGTAGTTATTTAATGTCATTTTCAAGAATTTTACTGATAAAAAGAAATATTCTTAACATTAAATGAAAAAGAACAGGCTATGAAACATTTCATATAAAATAACCCAGTTTATATAAATATACATATATACAACACATACATATGGAGAAATGCTCATAATATTAAATGAAAAAGGACAGACCATATAACATTTCATATAAAAATAACCCATTTAATATATATGTGCATCCATGCAAACACACATATATACACTGAGTGGCCAGATTATTATGACCACCCCATCAGTACTTTGTTGGGCCACCTTTTGCCTTCAATACTGTGGCGATTCTTCTTGGTATTGACTCCACGAGATGTTGAAAGGTGATGCGAGGAATCTGACACCATACCTGATGAATAGCACTGTCCAGTTCTGTGAGATTTGATGGTTGTGGAACCAGCTGCCTGAAGGCTCTTTTAACTTCGTCCCACAAATGCTCAATTGGATTGAGATCTGGTGATTGTGGGGGCCACCTAAGCAAGGTAAAGTCTCCCTCATGTTCTTGAAACCACTCCTGCACAATACGAGCACCGTGGCATGGCGCATTGTCTTGTTGGAAGAAGCCATCTCCATTGGGATACGCCACCAACATGATAGGATGAACTTGATCAGCAACGATACTTAGGTATGTTGTGCTATTCAG
>NW_005356674.1:9073133-9102012 GCF_000412655.1 Myotis brandtii
GGTAAACAACCTGCTTCCCTATTTATAATGGTCTGGCCCTCTAGCAACTTCAGCGCGAAATTATAGCTAATTTGCCTATAAACATCAGGTGGTCATAATAATCTGGCCACTCAGTGTATATACATACAGTATATATTTACACATACATCATTTCCATATAGAGAGAGAAAGACTAAGACCACCTAAAAATCAAGATAATAGAATTGACCTAAATTAAAACAGTGGTTTTAGGCTTTGGGATCTATAACTACCTTTCACGTTCCCTATACTTTTCATTACTTTCTACTTTTTCTATAATAAACACATATTAAGCTTATGATTATTTTTCATGAAAATTTGGCCTAGATGAGGAGCACCTTATAAAAAGTAGTTAAATTCAAGCTTCAATTTATATTATTACTTAGAATTTACTGATAATTTTTTAAAGGAGGAAAATCTATAACTGAGTTATATCTTTCCCAACTAGCACAAAAAATACATGTTTCTTTTTAGTTGGTAAGAAGAATCTAACCTCTCTATTCTGAACTTCTTTTCAACTTACTAATATTCACATATCACATCTGTCAGCTTTACACAAGTCACTCCTAACCAGATGCTACAATCCATCATTCCTAACAATTTACCTCGACATATTGATTACTTTGCTCATCTCACTCTGTAGAACTAATCATCCCTACTTCATGCTTCTACAAATCCTTCCATTTTCTGTATTTTTCAGTCTATTTTTTAATTCTACTCCTCTGCACATTTTTCTGTTTACTTATATAACAAATACAGCTAACAGAAATTACATCCTTCTTATCTTTATGACTATCTTATGCTATCTTAAATTTTCCACTATTATTGGGTATACATACTACCATTACATTGGTATTAACTCTATTATCTGCAAGCCTCATGATTATCATTAGTAGAATGTTAGAATTTAGAATGCCTCAAAGTTCTTCACATTTTCTAGAATGATTCCATTTTCCAAACCCCCATTACTACCACATAAAAGTGGAAAAATAAGGAAAAGAGCAAGCAACTGATATATTTGAAACTACTAACAAGTGTATAGGGTTGACCAAAAATAGCAAGCAAACAAAAAAGTAAAATACATCTAGAACTTGGGAAAATCAGACATGTACACGTGCAACACACAAACAAAACACACACACAGGGCAGAGAGGGAAGAAAGAAATGCACAAGCAAATGTGCATAAGTGGAAAATGTACAATCCAGACAGTATGGACCACTGAAAATCCAGAAGATAAAAAACCACAGGCAGAGATAATCAAACAAGGATCTTCAATGGAGACCAGATTCACACAGTTCTAAAACAGTAGTTCTCAACCATTGAAGATATTGCTCCCCACCCCCCAAAAAAAGGATGTGTGGTAATGTCTGGTGTTGCAAATGGAAGATACTATTTGCATCTAGTGGGTAGAGGACAGGGATGCTGCTAACATCCTACAATGCATAGGACGGCACCCCAACAAAAATGAATTACTCAGCCCAAAATGTCAATGGTGCTAGAAGGAACTGTTGGAGTCCACAAAAGAGGCAGCACTTAACCAGGATGAAATATGAGTGAAAGAATAGTGGCTATAATACAAGTGTAATAAATCATAATAGGGATGGTGAAAGAATAGCAGGAAATAAGACTAATAGACATAACTACATAACTGAGTGCATACTGTGATGGGTTTACACTAGACATCTGATAGACCAAAGAGATAAAGAAAAATAGTTTATTATAATAACAAATATAAGAGAACTGAGGCACAAAATAGCAACATATTTGCTAAAATTGAAGTATAGACAGATGGAAACACTGATTTCCAGCAGTATGACAGTCTAGATACCTTAATACTGTTAGATACAATTTTTAAATTTTAGTGGGAAAAATCTGCTTTAATGAATTGCTTAGATAGCAAGAAAGTACAGTCTCCTCATAAGCTATGAACAAAACAAAGTAGAATAAGCAAACCCAGAAACCAAATTTTGTTCTGAGAGTAAGTGCCTAGCACTGGCAAAACTGGGCTTACCTTTTGGTGGCTGCACAAGGCTCCGGAAATAGACTCTAAAAAGTCTACCAAAGGGAAACGCACCTACATCATGTTTACAGCGAAAAAGTGCCAAAAAGATTTTTCTCCTATTACCTGTTTATAATCATACTTACCCCTCACCCCACCATTCCTAACCCCTGGAAACCTCTAATCTGTGTGATCCATCCCTATGATTTTGTGCTTTCAGGAATGTTTCATCAATTCTCTTGACACTTAATCACAAAGGGAAACCATCACAAAGGTTCTTATACTAAATTCACACTATGTATATAATCCAATAAGTCTCCTATGAAGATGTCATTAAAAGTGCTCTTAAACTGTTAGTGCCACAGGTATCTGTGGAAAGCATAGGCAAACTCTTGGTGAAAGAAAATAATTTCAATCCAGACCTCAAAATGTCCAACAACTTTCAAAAAACTCATTTCAAATGAAAAAAAAAAATGAAGTCAGAATATCAGACACAATGAATGACAGCCAATACAAACATGAGACAAATTAGACTGCAGATTCCTCAATTATTGGAAAGATTGTACAATAAGGATGTTTTGAGCAATAGAAATGCTTAAAATATACATATATGTATGGATTAAACAAAACTTCAAGAAATAAAAAACACTGGTAAAATGTTAGATTCAGTGTAAAAGTTAAACTGTATAGTCAATATGAAGAATTAGTAAGTGGAAAGAAAGACTCTTAAAACTTATCCAAAATGCAGTTAAGAGAGACAAAGAACGAAAATGTAAAAGCAGTTAAGAGATACAAAAAAATAGAATGAGGAGGTCTAACAAAACACTGCTGAAACTATCTGAAATGAAGAACCCTTTTTTAAATTGTCAATCCACTGCAGAAAAAAAATCTGTAAAATATAATAAAAGTGAATTTCTTTTTTTATAAACCATGTCCTTAGATGTCATGGTAATAATATCAAGTTGCTACAAAAAGTTTCTAAATGCTTGCTTTGAATTTCTGTCCTTAACTCATTACAGACCAATAAAGTCAGTTTGTAGATCAGCACTAATCTGAAGACCACACTTTGAGTAGCAATAATCTAAAATATAAATAGATCAACATTAGAAAAGAATGTTTAAAAGACTGTATAGGTAATATTTGAATAGATAATAGCTGAAAACTTTCCTAATTAATACAAGGCGCAGATAGACAGTCTAACAAGCAAGAAAACATCCACCACAACTATTGCAACACAATCCCAGATCAGCATTTTCTGTCATTTTAGAACTTGAACTGGATGACTGTAAATAAATAACATACAGCCAAGTGGACTTAGTAAAGAAAGTTAGTAGAGACCAAGCTTCAAGAGCTAATGATCTCCACTCCCAGTGGATTGGAAACACTGTTCACACAGCCAAAACTGTGTTTAGTCTATTTTCTAATGTGTAACTTTGTAAAACAAAAAGTTACAATTTTGTACTAGTAGAGGCTGAATATATTTTGAGTTATATTGAAATGAACCAGATTGCAAATTTCATTAACTGTCCTTTCAATGTGAGGTAAGCTATACTTTACTTATCAACTCTTCTAAGCCAGTGATTTTCAACCTTTTTCGTCTCATGGCACACATACACTAATTACTAAAATTCTGTGGCACACCAAAAAGTTAAGATGTTTTTTGCCGATCTGACAAAAAAAAAAGGTATAATTTTTATTCATTCACACCAGACTGTTGTATTGGCTGTTGTCATTTTTTTATTTGACAATCTAAGAGAAAAGAGGCCAGAGCTCCTGACTAAATTGTTAGGTATTGCATGTTTTAAAAATCCCTGTGGCACACTGGTTGAAAATAGCTACTCTAAAAGCAGAACAAATTCTTTTATTTCTAAATGCAGACCATTTAAAAGACCATGTTCAGATATCTAGCGAAAGCAAAGGTATATCCACCAAACCTACTTGGCAAAACAAATTATGGCATCACAATAACTTTATGGGATGCAGGTTTTACAACAGAACAAATATAATTATGGCTAAAAGCTTGGAAAATGAAAGAGCATGGTGAACAACATCAGAAAATATACCAAAAAAATATGTAAACTGTATGTAACAATATAAAAAGATATCCAAAATCTAATCAACTGCTGCTTCTTAGCATCATACCCCACGCCTATCATATGATATTGAAAGGACAATCACTAGGCATACATAACAAATAAACTAAATGAAATGATCATTTAACCTACCTAAAGCAGTGTTGCCAAATTCAAACGATTTACCAAGATTTAAAAAGTTTTACTTGCTCATTTAATCTTCATAAGATTCATATGTTGCTACCTCTAAGGATATGGAAAAGGAACTTAAATAGAGGGAAAAAACTGGGCTGAGAAATTTATACTTCCATCAGCTAAAAATAAATAACAGCTGAGCAAGGCAAAAATTGACATACATACGTAACCATGAAGAATCAAAAGTTCAAGCCATTTTTAAAAGCTCGGGGGCAAGTCCTTAAATAAGTGAAATTCTCTCCAAACTACTCCATAACTACATTGATTCAAAGTTAATGCCTGAGCAAATAAAAGACACAAAACATCTTAACTTGCTGGCTTAAAATAAAGATGGATGTAAGCTGGAAATTTATGGTTAAATTTGAAGGGGGGTGGGGAGGTCAAGACATTATTTTAGCCAGATACATGGTCTAGCTATGAGAATATGAGGCCTTATAATTTTAAATTTTGACAGCCCAAGTTTAATTAACCACCAACCCATTCCAAAAGGGTGCCTTTTGAGTTTTTACCCAAAGTTATAATCACATTTGTATGTATTCTTCTTAGCTGCTGCAAGTCTTCTTTGTGGAGAGAAAAATTCAGGCTTTAAAAAGATGCCTACATAGTTATATTTCAAGACCCAAGGGGAAAAAAGATACCTACATATATACACACATTCATATATAGAAAAAGTTCCCACAATTGTAAACTTTTCACTGGTACTTCCTGATTTCTACTTAAAACATGAAAGTGAATAAACAAGTTTTTAAGTAAGATACCACTAACATTAAAAATTAATGTACTTTTAAAATACATTTTTAAGTAAAAGCGAACTGCAAAGTTTTCTTATACCATCCATAATTTAAAAACCACAAAGCCAAAATTCTTTATCATAAACATTTGAAAATGGCTTAAAATTGCAGAGAGAGAAGTCTAGTAGTTCACCTCTGTATTTGTCAAAAGAGGAGTTGCATTTATTACAGGGAAACTCTAATAACTAAAATCACTGATATCTGAAGATTAACGTCTTAAGTCAGAGAATCATAAGCTTTCCCACAAAAACACCCCTAATAAACGCTCCAGGAGACAATGAACACATGCATATATAAGTCAGGGAATAGGACACAAAATTGCCAATAGTAATCATTAATTTTCTTTGGCACTGAGTATTATTTTAAAATAATTATATTAATTTGTCCCATTTCGTATGATCTCACTAAAATTCAATCTGAAAATAATGTAGCATGATTATATTAGTTCCTTGCGTAACAGTGCTTAAAAGGGTCTTGCCCTTCTGCTCACACCAGACCTTCAGGCCTTTGTTGGAGGAGCACACATTTTATACCTGAAGGAAAACTAATTTAATTAGTTTCTAGGTTTAATCAGCTATTCTTTTCCATCAACATTGAACACACCAAAAATCAACTTTACCTTTACACAAACACACACATAAACACACGTACACCATTAGTAAGCTGTTACTTTGAAACTTTTTAACATGTATTTCTTGAATAGTTCATCCTTAACATTTATTACATATTGTACTATAGAAAAATAATTGGTAACCATGTTATAGACAACTCTTTTTCAGCAATTAAGGATTAACTCTAGTACTAAATTGCAAATATTAGCAAGAAAATCAAATGGAGACAGTTCAGGCCTTGTTCTCACCTAATTAGGAAAATTATCTAAAAAGGTTATATGACATTTCAAATTCCATATAGTTAAGGAGTCGAGCTATTTATAATTATACATTTGAGCTTAAATTATCTTAAATTAAACTGAATTATTCTGAATTTAAATTATCTTTATGAATTTTATAATTGAGCCATTTTTGTAATTTGTATAAAATTAAAAAATTATATCTAATCTAAAATTTAAGAACTGCAGTTTTTTCAATAAAGTCATTCATTTTCAGTCACCTTTTGAATTGGATTGACATCTACATATAAAGAGATATAGGTTATTATTTTTGCATTTAAGTTCTCTCTAACAAAGGTAAATAAAAATCATTAACTTAAAGGTTATTTTAAGTTTTTAAATGTAAATTAGTGGGTTTTCTAAACTTTGGGATAATTTTTGGTAAATGCATTTTGTTTAAAAATTATAGACTTCTAGATAAATATAAATGCAATTTTAATTTATTTAATTTGAGATAATTAAATTCAAAGAAATCATAAGTAGTTATAATAACTTTTAATTACACTGTATTTGAGACACTTATTTTTATATCACTAAGAAAAAAATTATAGGTCACACACTATCTTCACTTTATTTTACTGTCAATGTATTTTATCAAAAACAGATCTTTTTGTTCTAAAAAGAATCTATTAGCTATAATACTGTATCGATTTTTCTCTTTAAGAACATTTATAAAAATTCACAGTTAAGTGTAACTTATTTAGAAATGTTAAAACTTGAAAATACATTTTATAAGTTAAGTTCCTAGAAGCACTTACATACCTAAATTTAATTTCCAAAATAGTTACTGAAAAAATTAAACTATTATACTCAAAGACTTTTATAACAACAATAAGAAAATCTATGCAACAAAACGTTTAAGTAGGAGAAATATTTCATTTTTTTGTTGAAGGCCCAATTATTCCTATATATTCTAATACGCATAATCAGGTAAAACCAAATAGACAGTGGTTGGAGTTCTTTATGATGGCTTTCACTTTTGTGAATTAAGTACAAATTTAGTGGTCAAGGACAGTCGGTGGAGCTTCTCTACAACTATACATGTAAACTAAACAAGAAATACATAAAAAACAGTTACACTCCTCTCTGTAAGAAGCCAAGC
The DNA here is from genome assembly GCF_000412655.1 of Myotis brandtii. Taxonomy (NCBI): domain Eukaryota; kingdom Metazoa; phylum Chordata; class Mammalia; order Chiroptera; family Vespertilionidae; genus Myotis; species Myotis brandtii. The sequence continues at coordinate 9,080,201 of NW_005356674.1, forward strand.
TAACTTCCTCGACAGGAAGAATTGAAAACAGCAAGTGTGTGCTCTACTAAGAACTATGAAATCTGAATGGTGATGAAGCTGTAAATAGAATTCATAGGTGAGCTGTTTTTTGATAAATTTTACAACTATAAAAGAAATAAATAGTAGATTGCCACTAGACCTGTCCAACAAGTAATGCTAAAAGGAGTCCGTAAGGCTAAATGAAAAAAAAAAACAAAACACAAAAAACAAAACTACAAAGTAACTCAAAACCATATGAAGAAATAAAGATTTCCAGTGAAGATAAATTCATGGAAAACATAAAGGCCACTATTATACTTTTGATTTGTAACCTCATTTTTCATTTAAGAAATTATAACTCGAGAGAGACCAAGATGGCGGCATAGGTAAACACCAGAGACTGCTGCCGCAAACAACCACTTCAAAAATACAACTAAAAGACGGAACGGACATCACCCAGAACCACAGGAAGGCTGGCTGAGGAGAGACTCTTCAACTAGAAGGAAAAATAACAGCACACCGAGGCTCAGAGGAGGCGCAGTGTGGAAAAAACTCAGGTGCGGAGGTGCGCGCGCAAAGCGGGCTGGTGGCTGAGAGCGCGGTTGTCGTTTTCGGTCAGGGGGAAAAAAAGAGGAAAAAGGCCACTATTATACTTTTGATTTTAATTTAAAAAAAAAAAAAAAGAAATTATAACTCTGTTACTGACATACAATGTATAAAGATGTAATTTGTAACAAGACAACATAAAAGATAGGAGAACTGAGGTATTTCAGGAGCAGAAATTTGTATGCTGTTGCAGTTAAGTTGGTATCCATTTCAACTACATTATTATAAATTTTAAATGTTAAGCCATCCTAATGGTAACCACACACAAAAAAAATCTAAAACTATACACAAAAAGAAATGTGGAAGGAATTAAAATGATTGACTACAAAGTTTAATTAAACACAAAAAAGACAGTAGAGAAAATGAGGGTCAAAAGGTATAAGACATACAGAAAACAAAAAACAAAATGGCAGAGGTGCTTCCTTATCAGTAATTACTATAATGTCAATGGAGAACACCCAACAGAATTAAAGAATAACTGATTCTACCAGTATAATAGTTGAAAACTTCAATCTTCTACTTTCAATAATGGAAAGAACATCTAGGAAGAAGATCAGTAACACAAAATAAGTCTCAATAATTTAAAAAGACTAAAATCATACAAAGTATATTTTCTGACCACATGGAATAAAGCTAGACATCAATAACAAAAGGAAATTTGTTGAAATTAATAGTCTTAAACAACCAATTGGTAAAAGTAGAAATCACAAGGGAAATCAGAAATTAGAGATAAACACAATAGAGGATCAACAAAACCAAAAGTTGTTCTTTTAGAATATCAATAAAATGGACAAAACTTTAGCTAGAAAAAAAATGAAAAAGAGAAGACACAAATAACTAAAAGCTTAAATAAAAGTGGAAACATTGCTATAGACCTTAGAGAAATGAAAAGTATTGTTAATAAAATACTGTGAACCAACTGAAGGCCAACAAATTAGATAACCTAGATGAATGAACAAATTCCTAGAAATACAAATTACCCAAAATAACTCAAGAAGAAATAGAAAAAATCTCAATGACTTAAACTACTAAAGAGATTGAATTCGTAACCAAAACCTCCCAAAGAAAAGTCCAGGACCATATGGCTTCACCAGTGAATTATACCAAACATTTAAAGAATTAACACCCATTCTTTCCAAGCTCTTCCAAAAAATTACAAAGAGGGAAATACTTAATAACCTATTTTATGCAGCCAATATTACCCTGATAAAAAGGACAGACAAAGCATCACATGAAAGGAAAACTACAGACCAACAAAGTTGTAGCAAATTAATCCAACAGCATTTTTAAGAGGATTATATACCATGATCTAAGTGGAATGCCAGGAATTCAACATAAGAAAATCAGTCAATGTAATACACATTAATAGAATGGAAGGGGGCGGGGCACAATCATACCAATTGATGCAGAAAATGCAGTTAACAATATCCAAATCACTCTTTCATAAAAAAATTAAAAGTTTAGAAAACTAGGAATTAAAGGAAACTTACTCAACATAAACAGCACTCAGGAAAAATCGACAACTAGTAGGATACTCAATGATGGAAGACTGAACTCTTTTCCCCTAAGATCAGGAAAAAGAATAGAATTCCTGTTTTTACCACTGCAATTTAACAATGTACTGTATGTTCTAGTCAGAGTAACTAGATCAGAAAATAAAAAAGCTTCCAAATTGGAAAAGAAGTAGTAAAACTATCTCTATTCAAAAATGAAATAAAGCCACTATAGCTAATAAAGAATTTCTACAATGTTGCAAGGTACAAAATCAACACCAAAAAGAAAAAAAAATCAGTTGTGATTCTATATAATTGCAATGAACCAAAAAGGAAATTAAGAAAGCTCTTTCATTTATAAAAGCCTCTAAAAGAATAAAATACCTAGAAATAATTTAGTCAAAGAGGTAAAAGATACATACACTGAAAATTACAATAGACTGCTTAAATAAATTAAAGTCAACTTAAATAAATAAAAGACATTCCATGTTCATGGATAGAAAATTTAATATTGTTAAGATGGCAATACTACCCAAAGAGATCTACAGATTCAATGCAATTCTTATCAATTTCCAACAGACTATTTTGTAGAAATAGTAAAGCCTATGCTAAACCATACAGTTTATTTTAGAGGCGATTAAAATGTTCAAAAATCAATTGTAGTGATGGTTGTACAACTCTGAGTATCATAAAGCCATTGAATTGTAACTTTCAGAGAGGAAGAGTGAGAGAGATGGAAACATCAATGATGAGAGAGAATTACTAATCCGCTGCCTCCTGCACACCCCCCACTGGGGATCGAGCCTGCAACCGAGGCATGTGACCTTGACCGGAATTGAATCCGGAACCCTTCAGTCCGCAGGCCAAGCTTTATCCACTGAGCCAAACCAACTAGGGCAAATTGTATACTTTCAAAAAAGTGGATTGTTTAGTATGTGAATTATGTCTCAAAAAAGCTATTTAAAAAATGCAGAGAGTTCTCCCTCATTCTGATATTCTATCTTTACTCTCTTACTCTCTTCATAGATCCCATCCCCTAAAATGAATTAAATTATACCCTTGTCTAGCTGATATCTCCTAAATCTTTGTCATCAGCCTTGACTTTCCTCCTTCCAGACCTGAACTTCCCCACTTCCCTGCTACATGCATGACAGAAGGTGTCACAACAGTCCCAAAGTTCAAATGTGTTTTCCTATTTCAGTATACATTGTCTCAGCAAACTGGTCCTAGTCCCGCATCTATATATATAAAAGCCTAAGCGACCATTACGACCAGATGACCGGACGACTGGCTGGTAGCTATGACACGCACTGACCACCAGGGGGCAGATGCTCAATGCAGGAGCTGCCCCCTGGTGATCAGTGCGCTCCCACAGGCAACATCCCGCGGCCAGCCAACCTCCCGCAGTCCCTCCCTCCGGCCAGCCCCGATCAGGACTGGGCGAGACATTGCTGATCGGTCCCAATCACCAGCCAGGCCAAGAGACCCCTCCTGTGCACAAATTCATACACTGGGCCTCTAGTCTATAATAATAAAAGCGTAACATTCTTATTAGGCCGGACAGCCGAACGACCTTCTGGACGTCCTTCCGGACGAAGCCGCTGCAGCAGGGGCCGGGGCAGAGGCAGTTAGGGGGGATCAGGCAGGCAGGGGAGCAGTTAGGGGCAATCAGGCAGGCAGGCGAGTGGTTAGGAATCAGCGGTCCCAGACTGTGAGAGGGATGTCCAACTGCCGGTTTAGGCCCAATCCCGGCAGCTGAACATCCCCCGAGGGATCCCGGATTGCGAGAGGGTGCAGGCTGGGCTGAGGGACCTCCCGATACCCCCCAAGCACAAATTTCGTGCACCAGGCCTCTGGTTCTACATAATAAAAGCCTAATATGTTAAGTGTCCAGTCATCCAGTTGGCCATTCAACCAATCAAAGCGTAATATGCTAATGATATGCTAAGGCCACTCAACTGTTTGCTATGACGTGCACTGACCACCAGGGGGCAGACACTCCAACCAGTAGGTTAGCTTGCTGCTGGGGTCCGGGTGATCGGGACTGAGCGAGACAGGCCAGACACGCCCTGGAACCCTCCTACAGTCCCTCCCCAGCTGGCCAACCCCCCATGTCCCTCTCCGGCCCCAATAGTGCACCAGTGGGGTCCCTCAGCCTGGCCTGCCCCCTCTCGCTATCTGGGACCCCTCGGGAGATGTCACAGTGCCGGTTTTGGCCCAATGGCGGAACGACCAGTCGCTATGACATGCACTGACCACTGGGGTCAGATGCTCAGCCCAGGCGCTGCCCCTTGGTGGTCAGTGCACTCCCACAGGGGAAGTGCTACTCAGCCAGAAGCTGGGCTCACTGCTGGCGAGTGCAGTGGTGGTGGCAGGAGCCTCTCCCACCTCCGCGGCAGTGCCAAGGATGTCCGACTGATGGCTTAGGCGCGCTCCTGGACTACAAGAGGGTGCAGGCCAGGCTGAGGGGCCAACCCTCCCTTCCCCAAGTGCACAAATTTCGTACACGGGGCCTCTAATAATAGTAACTCTGGTATCTAGCCCTCACTACCACCTACTCCACCTCCCACATTCAGTCAGTCACCAACTCCTGTCAGTTATACCTCCCTCCATAACATCTTTCCTTCTTTTCCTTTCAGCTAAACAAGTCATTAATTCAAAACATCACAATTTCCTTTTCTTCAATCCCCCTTCTAGCATTATATTCCCAAATAGGGTCAAGAAATTCAATGTAATATGTACCATACTTCCCCTTCTCAAAACCCCTCAGTAGCTGCCCACCTTCTACAGAATAAAATTCCACCTCTCCACAGCTTCATCTTCAAAATCTTCTATAAAGTTGATTCAACCCACCTACCTAATGTCACTTCTTATGTTATTCTTGAGCCCTAAATGACAACCTCCCAAAGGCACTTATCATTCCTTTAGCACACCAAGGCTTTCTCACCAGGTGCTTTTTCTTAGCACTTTCTCCACTTAACTAAATTCCTCATCCTCGGAGAGCTATGCTCCTTTATTATTCTCTCAAAATATAATTTTCCTCAAGTCTAAGATGCCATCAAATTGTAAGACATGTGCCAATTTTAGAAACATTGAAATGAGTAAAAAATATATGCCTTTGAGTAAAATACAGTAAATATCTTCTTCCTCTACATTCCCTCAATATAGTATTTGTGTCTCTCTTTAACTTATTTCTTAGGCCTTGGATTATGACTTAATGTCTGTAGAGCAGAGGCTCCTTAAGGACAAAAACTCTGTCTTGCTCATTTATGATACAGTAGAAATCCCACTAGAGAATGAGTAAGACAACCCAGATGAGATTTTGTAAAGAAAGAAAGAAAATAGCACTAATAATAACATCAATCTCACATTTATTATCAGAATAAATTAGAAATATACATTAAAATCAATGTGTAAAGTGAATCTTATTCAAATGCAGGATTTTGGTATTTTAAAAGATATATTTACTAAAATTAAATGTCACACTGCAAATCTGTCACTCTTCAATATCAGAAACTACATTAAGGAATACAGGAAATTTTTCTCAAGGAAATGACTGCACCCCATGACATTTCAGGAACATAGCAGTCACTGGCTGCAGGAGAGCAAAGCACCCTGCCAGCACTCCCGAGCGCACTAGATGATAACGGCCGATTCCCATGCCTGCTTCTGGAGAGCATGGTCTCTGACCCTAGAAGAGGGATTCTCAGAGAACAAGTAACAATATAGAGAGAGGCATGTGTAATGTGAAAACAAAATAGCATCAAAGTGCGGCATGGATAGAAGGCACTTAGATGAAATGAATGACTCTAAGACATAAAGACACTCTGAAAGCTTATGTCTACCCTCTATTACCTGGACTAGTCTAATATCCTCTTAATAGGTCTCCTACCTCTAGACAGCACCCTCATCTTCCACATTTATGGAAAAGCACAGCCAAAACAAAAGTAATCAGGCCACTCCACTACACCTTCAATAACTCCCTATAAGTTTGCGAAGAAAAATAACCTGGCCTCTTCCTGGCTCCCAGCCCCATTTTATGAGCCAAACTTGATGCTCCAGCAATGGTGATTAAAATTTCTTATACATGCTTTAAGCTCTTTTAGGTTTTTGAACCTTTGCTCAAGCTTTTCCTTCCAGAATTGCCCCTTCCACTTCTCTTTATCAATCTTTTAAAGCTTAGCTCACATTTTCCAACTCCTGAAAGTATTCCATCAACTACAAGACTGGGTTAACTGCTCCTTTCTTGAGTTCCTACAAAAACATGTCCCCATCTCTAACTTATCACACATTCTATTAAAATTTTAAAATTGAGAGTCCTTTAAAAAATAATAATAAAGTCTTCCAATAGACCGTGAGTATCACAAGACCAAAAAACCAAGTGTTTTCAACTTTGTAGTCATTTACCTAATATAGTGCCACTCAGTAAATGTTTTAACTGAACTGAGATGCTGATTTTAATACTGGTTTTTAAGGAGTATCCATTGTGCAAAAAGAAGAAGAATCAAGAGGCTTTTTTGATTGTTTATTTATTTGTTTGGGGGTATTTCAAGAGAAGTCTTCTTTCTGGCTAATGCTACACAAGTGCACAAGTATATTAATTAATACTAGAGACCCAGTGCACGAAATTCGTGCACAGGTAGAGTCCCTAGGCCTGGCCAGCAATCAGGGCCGATTGGGGCCTTCCTTCCCCAGGCTTCTGGCTGCCGGCCAGGGCCTTCCCTCGTTCCGCGCCACCCCCTGGTGGTCAGCACACATCATAGCGAGTGGTTGACCTCCCAAACTCCCAAGGGGACAATTTGCATATTAGCCTTTTATTATGTAGCAGTGGTTCTCAACCTTCCTAATGCCGCAACCCTTTAATACAGTTCCTCATGTTGTGGTGACCCCCAATTTCATTGTTATAAATTGAACATAATTAAAGCATAGTGATTAATCACAAAAACAATATGTAATTATATATGTGTTTCCCAATGGTCTTAGGCGACCCCTGTGAAAGGGTCGTTCGACCCCCAAAGGGGTCGCAACCCACAGGTTGAGAACTACTGTTATATAGGATTACACACGAGCAACATAGTTGTTGAGCTAGTCAACTAAATGCTTTCAGATGCATTTTTCGGGCTTATCATAGGCAACTGCAATTTCCAAGCAACCTTGCCCTCTGGCTTCCAGGAAGATTTGGCTGGTGGGGAGGCACTCAGGGGTGATAGAAGGCAGAAGAGGGAGAAGCCAGAGTATTTCTCTTCACTCTCCCTACTTCCTGACACATCCTTGGCAGAAGCTTTATAACTCCATTTCCCTCCAGGAGTCCTGCCCTCTGAGGTCCCAGACCCCACCATGAAGTCTCAACTATGGCTCTAGCTCCCCTCCCACTCTCAGCCCTGGCTTTTGTACTCTGGTCATACCAGCTTTTCTCATCTTCCCCCAGCCCTAATGGTATCATTATTAATATTTGGTTTGTCTCATAGTCCAGTTAGCTTCTCAGCAATTACCTGTGCAATCAGTTCCTGGATTAACTTTCCTCTGATACAAGTCCTACTGTGGTTACTGTCTTCTGGATGGATCCAGGCTGATTCTGTTTTTAACTGCCATTTAAAATAGACTGAATTAGACACACCTCAGCATATGTATAAAAACTTTTAATCTTGAAAAAAGCTTATTACACAAAAAATATTGTTCTGAATACAGATAAAGGGATGGGGGAAAGAACCATACATTAAATTTGTAAAAATAAAGAATATAAAATTTTATTCATACCAAAGTGTTCCTCACTGCAATGAAGTCTTTCCTCAGCTGCAATGTTTGCCTGAATTAAGTCAATCACTTATAATAAAAATGTCATTTTTTAAAAACTTATTTAGTAGAGGGGAAAATTGGAAGGATTATGGGAGTTGGAGTCACTGTAGGCCAAGACATCTGTTCAAAGGGAAAAAAATGTTTAAGACCTCCTGTCACTGACTTATTCAAACCCACAAAATTCAGTCCTTTTTCAAGACAAATCCAACTACACTAATCAGTTAAAAAATATACCTTTAACCATTAATATTATTTCATACATTTTTTAAAAGGTCATAAAATGTTAAAGTTGAAAAGAATTACTTTAAACATAAGGAATAAGGGCACAATTTATAAACAGTTCAGTGTTAACAACTGATTATTACAGGACTTTTCAACTCCCCTTTCCTGTAATCATTACATGAAATTCTTTAAATAAATTAGTCTAATAAAATAATTCAGCAATCACTCACCATCCATAAAATATTTCAGAAAATGAAACATTCCAGAGTAGAAAAAATATCTATTAGTTGTTTTTAATTTCTGAATGAACAGTATTTCTTAGCCACTAAATTAGTCGTTCTTTTTTAATATTTTTGTATTGATTTCAGAGTGGGAGAGAGAGGAATAGAAACATCAATGATGAGAGAGAATCATTGATCGGTTGCCTCCTGCACGCCCCACAATGAGGACCGAGCCTGCAAACAGCGCATATGCCCTGACCGGGAATCAAATCATGACCTCCTGGTTCATAGGTCAAAGCTCAACCACTGAGCCACACCAGTCAGGCTAGTTGTTCTTGATCACAGAAAAATACCATTAGACAATGATCCCAAAACTAAAGCAAAAGGTCAATTTAAGATTACAGACTTGAAAGACAGATATGTAAAGAAAGAGGGGCCTGAGGTTAGTAAGGACAAGCATTTCCTGAGCAACTACACACTGCTAGGCAGTTTATGTAAAGTACTTACTTAAAACCTCACAGTGAGGAAATGGAAATCCAAAAAGGTTACATAGTTTTTCCAAGCAACCAACCTAACTAGCAAACAGCAGAAGTAAGATTTGGGTTCAGTTTTGTCTGGTTCTTTCTTGCTGTCTCTGAAGCAATGTTCCCGTGAGTGATTTTAAGCTAACGATGAACCAGAGAATTACTTTAAAAAAATACAAAGGTTAAAAGGACAAGACAATCTTTAGCCAGTATTTTAAACAGTAATTATTATCAAACACACACATTTTTGCATAAATATTTGTTTAAGTATAAAGAGAACTTTACTTAGTACCTATTATGTCAACCTCTGCAAATAAACCAATTACAAGGACCTATCTCAAAAGCTTGTAAGTAATTACCAATTAATAAACATTTCTCACTGATTCAAAAGCTCTAAAATGAGATTAGCATCTCCAAGACACATCCAGCCTACTCCCCTCACTTTGTACATGACTTATTATCATATGCTGATAGAATAGCCCTATCAGATCTTGTTGATTAATTATTCCGCCTAGTTGTCTGATTAATGTCTGAAAACTCAGAGGAAAGTGAGTTATTATCCTAGCCCCTTTGTGCAAATTTGACATTTGTTTTCTACCTGCTATGTGGTCAACAATATCCTCTATATTAGTTCTTTTAAAAAAAAAAAAAAAAAAAAAAGCCCGCTCTACTGAAATAATACACTTTATGTCACAGCTTGGTACATGCATTCATGTAAGAAAAAAACTAGGTTGCTTTTGTTTTAACCTTATCAGGGTTTGTAATACTGTTATAGGATGTGAAGATACGACTGTATCTAAAAATCTTTGGTTCTGCAAAAAAGTCAAACTAGAGCATGGAAGAAATTTATCAATAAACCCTAATAAACAGACTATAATAGTAATTTCTATTCCTATAAGGAATGACTTTGATTCACATAGAGTTTGATATCATGAAATAACACAAAATATAAAAAATTTAAAGATAAAAAGAAAAACAGGCTCATTCCACTTTAACCTATAATTTTTCTGATAGTACAACCACTAGTTAAAAAGAAATTACCAGCTTGTGAAATATAAACTAAAGCTCAAAATATAAAATAAAGTCAAACGTAAACAAGAAAAAAAATGTCTATGTGGTTTTTTTTACTAAGGCAAATATATCAACTTAGAAAGTATAATCTTAATGTTCTTTAAAGTTTGTGATTACAAGGGATTACTTCCAAGATCAAAAGCAGTACAATATAGATACCAATATCATATGACCTAACTGCACAAAAAATTGCTGTTGCTCAATTTCTGCGTAACAGGTATGTCTGAAGTAAATCAAGAAAATTATAACAAGATGCTTAATAGGAAGCATTTGTGCATGTATGTATTTAGACAAACTTGTGTCACTATTTTTTTTAAAATATATTTTATTGATTTTTTACAGAGAGGAAGGGCGAGGGATAGAGAGTCAGAAACATTGCTGAGAGAGAAACATCAATCAGCTGCCTCCTGCACACTCCCTACTGGGGATGTGCCCGCAACCAAGATACATGCCCTTGACAGGAATCGAACCTGGGACCCTTGAGTCCACAGGCCGAAGCTCTATCCACTGAGCCAAACCGGTTAGGGCTTGTGTCACTATTTTTATCCAAATTATTTTTAAAGTACTTGATTGGAGATCAAGGAACTTCTTGAAAGATTTGAAATGCCTGATTTGTTTTCAGTAGTTGTCTCTATAACCTGAATAAACTAAAAAGCTACAAATACAACTTATTATTGTAACCAACATTCTAAAAATGATGTCAAGCCTTGCCTAAATGGCTCAGTTGTTTGGAGTGTGGTCGCATGCAGCGAAAGGTTGAAGGTTCAATTCCAGTCAGGGCACATACCTAGGTTGTAGTTTTGATCCCTGGTCAGGGAGTGTATAGGAAGCAACCGATAGATGTTTCTCTCTCACACTGCTGCCTCTTTCTCTTTCCCTCTCTTTCTCTCTTTCCCTTCCTCTCTCTAAAATCAATTTATAAGACTTTAAAAAATATAAATTAAATAAATAAAAATGATGTCAAGTTGCAAAGTTATAAATTACTGAATTGTCTTCGTTATATAACTAGAGGCCCAATGCACGAAATTCATGCAAGGGTCTTGGCCCCGGTCCCCGCCCACAGCCACCACTCACCGCCGCCATGGCCTAGGGCCTCTGCCACCTCTGCCGCAGCCCCCGCCCACTGCAGCTTTGTCCGGAAGGAAGGATGTCCAAAAGACACCCTTCTAATTAGCATATTACACTTTTATCATTATAGATTTTTTAAATTTTGCTATGATAATAAGAAGTGTGGTTTAAAAAATGCAATCAGCTAACATATTCCACATAGTTATCACTATTAAATGAGGTAAATGTCTGGATGTTAAATAAAGAATAACAAACTAATAATTTGTAAGGTGTACAAGTAATTCTACTTCATAAAAGATTCTAATTCATGTCTTGACAACAAACAACAAAAAGTAGAGAAAAGAAAATCTAGGTCTAAATATTTTACAGATATTAGTATCTTTGATTCAAATAGCAATAGAGTGCTCTGATAGCTCATACTTTAAATTATTGGATGCCAACAAATATATTTAACTTCTGAAAACGAAAGAATAAAGTTTTAAGTTCATACTTTATAACCATTTTCTGAATTAAATTCCTAAAGTATTCAGGTGTAGAGTATTAACTGTCATCATAAACTTCAATTTCAGGAGATAGAAATAGTGTGTGTGTGTGGGTGGTGGTGGTGGTGGTGGTGGTGTGGTGGTGGTGTGGTGGTGGTGGTGGTGATAGTGGTGGCTGGCAATCTTTTTAACTTTCTAAAGAATGCGAAGCTATGTAACCTATACGCAGAATACACAGATGACCTAATGCAAAATTAACCACCAAGGCAACAAATCTCATTCTGACAATTTCTTAAAGTCAAAAAAGTTTATCATTATTATAAGTATCTATAACTCTTCAACATTAAAAGTAACAATTTCAAATTCCTGCCCAGATTCAATTCATTTTTCTGTGTTACTCAGAAATCCAATAACAGCCACAGACCGTACTCACTGCTTTTTACAAACATTACTCTATTTCCCATGATACCTGGTAAAGTAGTCTTATTCCTATTTTACAGATGAGAAACTAAGTATCTGAAAGGGTAAGTCACATGACCAAGACTGAATTACTAAATGATAGAGCCAGATTTTAACCCAGGTCCATCTAACCAACTTTAAGATCTGTTTGCTCTTACATCATTCTAAACTACCATTAATGGGTTAAAAAAAATTTTCCCCACTATTTTTCCCCCAGAAATTTGTATTGGGGACTGGGGGATGAGAATAAAGTCATCATCTCCAGGAGTCATTTTTGCAAATACCAAGACACAATTTTCTCCAAATTCTTCTTGGCTTGACTTTTAATATTTCAAATAAAAATATTAAAATTATATCACTGATAGAGCAAGACTTAAAGGCATGCATTAATCACCATAAAAGATGCCCTACAACACTGAAGATTCTGAACAAAGATCCAAAACTTGGAGTAATATATCAGTACAACTGTATCTCTGTTTACTAAGTATAAACACAACAATTTTCTAAGAATAGAATAACTATGTGAAGCTAAGATTTGCTTTGTTATATTAATTAGAATCCTTCATTCTAAATACTAGAACAAACCAGAAAGTATATCAACCTATACATTTACAATCAGAGAATAATATTTTACAATTCTGCCTGAAAATGTTATTATTTCACCATTATTCTTGAAATGTATTTTCACTGGGTAGAAAATATTAAGCTGGCAATTTTTTCCCCAGCCCAGTGAGATTATGAAACCACTGTTTTCTGGCTTCCCTTTCTGTTCCTAGAGCAGTCAGCTATCAGTATAACTGCAATGTTTAGGTAATCTGTCTTTTGTTCTCTGCCAATTTTTAAGATAATCTTCTTGTTGCTGGTGCTCTCCATGTTACTATGATGTGTATCTAGATGTGAATTTCCTTTTAAATATTCTGCTTGTGGTTCTCTGAATTTCTTAAATTCATGGACTGGTATTTTTCATCAGCTCTAAGAAATTCTCAGCTATTACTTCTCCAAACATTGCCTCCTTTCTTATTATTTCTCACTTCTACAATTAGAAAACTGATGAAATACTCTCAGGCTTTCTCATTTTATGTTCTATATATCTTAATGTCTTTCTTTTTATACATTTCCTTGTCTTTTTGTGCTACATTCTGGATAATGTCTTCTTTCCTATGTCCAGTTCATTAATTCTCTTTAGCTGTATTTTATCTACCATTAACTATAACCACTGAGTTTTTCATTTTAGTTATTGTATTTTTTTAATTCTAGTTTTATTCAGGTCTTTTTCAAATCTGTTTTAAACTTCCTATTCTCTGCAGATATTTTTCATCTTTTTTTAACCATAAAAAACAGTTGTTTTATACCAGTAATCTTTGTCTGATAATTCCAAAATCTGAAGTTTTAGGGGTCTATGTCCATCTACTGTTCCTGCTGCTTCTTACTACTCATAGTGTCTTGTTACCTAACATGCTTGGTTATACTTTACTGTGAACTAATTCTTTGGAAGATTATTTGTGGGAATTCCTAGGACCTAAGATAAAAATGTATCCTACCTGAAAGGACTTTCATTTGTTTCTGCCAAGGACCTAAAACCATTTTAAATTCACAACTTGAGGCTTTTTTTGGACTAACAGGTAATGCTAAATTTGAGCCACAAGTCAAGAGGGAAAGCCTGCTTAGGAATAGGTATTTTTTTCATGTCCAAAGCAACTATTCATACAGGCTCCTATAAGCAAGAGCATAGGAAGGGTTTTAATCTTGGTTTGCGCATACTCTATGGGCATTGCTCTTTGGAGTTCCAATTTCATAGGAAAGGTATTTCCTATCAGACTCAACTCCTTGGGCGTTTCTGGGCGTTAATTTCTATACAAATATGTGCCTTGTGAGGTTTTCAAAACAAAGGCAAAGTTCCCTAAAATGTGACAAATACCCTCAAAGGAAAGCAGTTTTAATATTCTGCTTACTTCTCTGAATTCCTGTTTTCGTGTAGATTTTGGCCTGGTAATTTCTTACTATCACATTAGCTCTTAAGGAGAAAAAAAAATTATTTTAGCATTTCTTATTCTTTTCAGGTAACTGTTTTGTCCATATAACCTAGCTGACCATATTCTACTGTTTTCAATTTTAAAAGGTTTCTTTCATTTTTTGCATAAGTCTAACACTGACAGCAATTTGCCTTTATTCAACATGATTCACTGTCGAAGATAGAATTTTTCCAAATCCCAAAACAGATCAATTCCATTGTGTTGTAAGACTATTAAGAGATGAGTAAGATTCTGAAATTAATTCCCCAAAACACAGCCTGTATTACTTCTATAAAATTTCTTGGCCTGTGATTGTTTTACCCCACTTGCAGTATGTGTGTATACAAAATCTGTATTTCAAACTACTGGAAGATTGGCCAGAGTGGTAAAACAAGACAAATAAGAGAGAACTGAGTTTAATCTTGTTTTTGCCAAGAAACAAAATCATAAAGATAAAGAGGTACATAAAAATTGAACAATTCTTCACAATAATTTTTTAAATGTATAAGAAGAATTTAAAAATAAAATTAGGAATATTGGCTATATATAATAGGCAAGGAGCGCTTGAGAAATCAATAAGAAAAAAACTTCCCCAAAATTAGACAAAGGACTTAAATAGGCATTGAAGAAATAATAAAAGCAATCTGTCAATTTTTACCAAGAGTTTAACCAAAAACAATGATTTGCAATACTTTCTTGGTAGCAAGGCTATGGGCAAATGTAATTTACACCCTGCACTAAAAGTTGGGGTATAAATGAATATTATCTATTAGGCAGTTTAACAATAAGTATCAAAATCTAAATTATACATACCTCTGATACAATCCCACTTCTAGAAATTTACAGAGTAATAACATCAGTGCATGAGGATTTAGGAAAGGTAAAATTTTTAAACAGAAACAGAACTGACTGAAATTAGAAGCTATATGTGTATTTAAAACTTAAAAATTAAGAAACTATATGAATAACAGAAAATAGTAATTATTTAAGAAGATTGAGAGTAAAATTTATTTTAAAATTTTTCACTATAAGTAGTACTTTGACTATTTTTAAATTAATGATATATGATCATGATTCTTGGAGGTTGAAGATATAGACAGAAAGTAACTCATCCAACAACTTTTATAGTTTTATTTTGTTTGTTTTTTAGGTCTGTTTAGTGGATTAAACATAGTCACAAGTTCTTTGCCACTTTCTCCATCAGGAGATGGAGTTTAATTCTCCTCCCATCAAATCTGGGCTGACTCTGTTCAACCAATAGAAGACAGCAGAAGTGATGCTCATCAGTTCCAAGCATAATCTTTAACAGGACTGGCTGCTTCCACTTCCTACTCTTAGAATGCTTGTTCTTGGGACACTCCCCCTCAGAACCCACCAGGTGTGCCCAGGCCATATGAGGAGGCCCCATGTAGGTGCCCTGATCAACAGCCCTACTGAGCTCCAAGGCAGCAGCCAGAATCAATTGCCAGCCATCTTGGAAGTAGTAACTAACCAACAAAGAACTGACACCAAGTAAAACCAATAAACTACTCCTACCAACTGCTATACAAATTATAAAATCATGTATGAATAAATATTAATGTTGTCTTAAACTATTAAATTGTGGGGAGATTAATCACACAGTAGTTAATAACTGGAACACCCTCTTATTCACTGCTGTATTTTCAGTACCTGGTATGACATCAACTTTTAATAGGCATAGCACCAGGAGTAAAGATGATGTATATGGCCTTGCCACTCACAGACCAGTCAAAAGTGGGACACAGACTCTTAGGTAAAAGGACAATTATAATACATTAATGTCATGGAATAGTACAGGGTATCTGGCCTAACAGGACGGCACAACTCAGACTTAGTGGTGTAAGGAAGCTTCCTGGATATGGCATTTAAGCTGAGACCTCGCAATTCAGTAAGATCAAGCGACAGAATATGTCAGGCTTGAGACAAACAAAAATAAGAAGCAGTTCCAAAAACTCAAAGATTTCAGTACTTTAAAATAAATCACAGAGTATAAGAGCAGTAGAAGAAAGAGATACAAGACTGGGACAGAAGTGACGGAAAATATTAAAGGTTCAAAGCTATAGAGTAAGAGAATCAGGTGAGCGGTTAAAAAGATCACCTGGCTACAGTGACACCAGTAAGAAAACCTTACAGAAACATTAGCAAGAGACAGAAAATCTGGCAAATCAAGAGATAATGTACCAGAGTAGGGATCAAAAGACAATGGGGTCAAGAGGTAGAATACACAGAGCTCAATGCCTTTAAGTGAAATTTTTAAAAAATAAGGTAAAACCCTAGCCAGGTGGCTCAGTTGGCTGGAGTGTCCCATACACCAAAAGGTTGCAAGTTTGATTCTTGGTTAGGGCACATACGTAGGTTGTGGGTTCAATCCCTGGACAGGGCACATACGGGAGGCAACAGATCAACGTTTCTCTCTTTCTCTCTCTCTCTCTCTCTCTATTAGGGCACATACGTAGGTTGCGGGTTCAATCCCTGGACAGGGCAATTACGGGAGGCAACAGATCAACGTTTCTCTCTCTCTCTCTCTCTCTCTCTCTCTCTCTCTCTCTCGTTCCCCCCGCCCCAAATAATTTTTTTTGCAAAAACCTATCCTTGGGTAAGGATTTTTTTAAAAAGTAAAGTGTGTCTGCCAGGTTTCTAGCTTAAACAACTAGAGAGATAGTGGTGTCATCCACTGAAATAATCAACTTGGGAGGGAGGATAGGTTTTGCAAGAGAAGATGAACTTTCTGTAGGCCATTCAACTGTGGAATTACCCAGTAGCCAATCAGATAACACGGGTCTAAAGCTCAGGAAGAAATCAGGGTTGGAGATCTAAGATAACAAACTCTTCAGAAGCTTATTCTACCTTTGTAACACTAATCTCTCACGATCTCCTCTGTAGTCCTCATCCATTCCACAATTCTCTGACAATTTGTCTTTAAAAGGTATCTGGCTCTCTCATTTTGTTAACATTTCCAAAGTAGTGGCTTTATGTTATGAGGAAACCCAAGTTTAATCATTCTTTTGCACAGGCTTTGCAAGGTAGGATGCTTAATGGCCACTGGTCAGGGCATTTTGCAGATAGTTTTAGTGACAAGAAGGAAGGAAATTCAAAGCGCTGATCAGGAGCACTTCCCAGAGAGGCACAAAGCATCTGTTCTGCTGATCAAAGTAGAAAGCATGGAAGAGAGCTATTCTCTTAAAAAAGAAGAGGTATACCTGGAGAATATATAGGAAGTCAGAAAATCATTAGAAGGACAGAGTTAAAGAAGTCCAGGGAAGATCATCAGAAAGTAGAAAGAGGGCCAGAGAAAGAAGAGCTGACATACCAGACACTTCCCCATCCTATCCTCTGCCAGTCACTGCCCCCTGGTCCATTTTTCACTTCCCAATTGTTTCCATTACACTCAGTCTAACAATTAGAAAATTTAATTACACCACCTGATCAGAAAAAGAAAACCATGATACTTGATACTGCAAACAAGCAAACACAGGTCTGATCTCTGTAGTCTATCAGTCTTATCTTTTAATTTTTGCCAAACCACATAGAAAAAATCTTCAAGCTCTAAGGAGATAAAAATGCAAAAATCTCAGAATAATTGCTTGGGAGGTGGAGCTAAACAACCACAATTATTTTAACTTAAAGTACCAGAGAGCTGTGTCTGTTACCAGGAGTCTTTTGACAAAG
This sequence comes from Myotis brandtii, assembly GCF_000412655.1. NCBI lineage: Eukaryota > Metazoa > Chordata > Mammalia > Chiroptera > Vespertilionidae > Myotis > Myotis brandtii. Next base: position 9,097,845 of record NW_005356674.1, read on the forward strand.
TGGAATCACAAAACTTTTCAGCTTAGAGATTGTCTTTAATCAGTTTCAGCTGCTATAACAAAATATCATACACTTAGAAGCTTTTAAACAACAGAAATGTATTTCTCACAATTCTGAGGGCTGAATGCCCTCTCCCAGGTTGCAGACTGCAGACTTCTGGTTGTATCCTCACATACCAAGGAGAGGAAGCAAGTTCTCTGGTGACTGTTAATAAGGGAACTGATCCAGTTCATGAGGGCTCCACCCTCATGACCTCATCCACCCTCAAAACTTTCTCCCTCAGTTAACTACTGGGAGGAGGGGAGTTATGGGGGGGAAAAAAAGAGGAACAAATGTAATCTGAACAATAAAGATTTAATAAAAAAAAAAAGAAATCAGGGTTGGAGATCTAAGATAACAGACTCTTCAGAAGCTTATTCTATCTTTGTAACACTAATCTCTCACTATCTCCTCTGTAGTCCTCAACCATTCCACAATTCAATGACAATTTGTCTTTAAAAGGTATCTGGCTCTCTCATTTTGTTAACATTTCCAAAGCAGTGGCTTTATGTTATGAGGAAACCCAAGTTTAATCATTGTTTTGCACAGGCTTTGCAAGGTAGGATGCTTAATGGCCACTGGTCAGGGCATTTTGCAGATAGTTTTAGTGACAAGAAGGAAGGAAATTCAAAGCGCTGATCAGGAGCACTTCCCAGAGAGGCACAAAGCATCTGTTCTGCTGATCAAAGTAGAAAGCATGGAAGAGAGCTATTCTCTTAAAAAAGAAGAGGTATACCTGGAGAATATATAGGAAGTCAGAAAATCATTAGAAGGACAGAGTTAAAGAAGTCCAGGGAAGATCATCAGAAAGTAGAAAGAGAGCCAGAGAAAGAAGAGCTGACATACCAGACACTTCCCCATCCTATCCTCTGCCAGTCACTGCCCCCTGGTCCATTTTTCACTTCCCAATTGTTTCCATTACACTCAGTCTAACAATTAGAAAATTTAATTACACCACCTGATCAGAAAAAGAAAACCATGATACTTGATACTGCAAACAAGCAAACACAGGTCTGATCTCTGTAGTCTATCAGTCTTATCTTTTAATTTTTGCCAAACCACATAGAAAAAATCTTCAAGCTCTAAGGAGATAAAAATGCAAAAATCTCAGAATAATTGCTTGGGAGGTGGAGCTAAACAACCACAATTATTTTAACTTAAAGTACCAGAGAGCTGTGTCTGTTACCAGGAGTCTTTTGACAAAGTGGTCAGCCGGTCAACCGGTTGCTATGACGTGCACTGACCACCAGGGGGCAGACGCTCAATGCAGGAGCTGCCCCCTGGTGGCCAGTGCACTCCCACAGCAGGAGCGTCACTCAGCCAGAAGCCAGGCTCAGGCCTGGCAAGCACAGCTGCTGTGGTGGGAGCCTCTCCAGCCACCATGGCAGCACTACCGAGCAGCAGCGGAGGCAGGTGCAGTGGGAGGCAGGCGCAGTGGGCCGGGATGAGCGGGAGTGGCTCAGGCTCCCCTCTGGCCATCTGCCGCTTCGTGCACTGCTACATCCCTCGGGGTATGTCGGACTGCCGGTTTGGCCCAGCTGAGGGGTCCCAGATTGCGAGAGGGAACAGGCCAGGCAGAGGGACTCCACTGGTGCATGAATCCATGCACTAGACCTCTAGTAAACTATAAAATCTTTTTACTTCTGAGACACGTATGCCACCATGGGTTTCAGATAAGGGGCTATAGACCAGGTCTGGAGAATGCAAAGATTATTTTAAAGAGCAGAGGAGTTGGTTGAGGAAGGTTTAAGTTATACAGTCAGAGAAGCTGTGAGAAAAAACGGTTTTCTTATTCTAGGCTTCAAAACACTACACCTGAAAATTTTAAACTAAACCTTTCAAACAACCACCAAAAACATATTTAGCATCTCTACAGCCTTACTTCCTTGTTTTGAAAGATCTGAGTTGCCAAACCATATTTAATAATATTTAATTCTCCAAAGAGATAAGAGCATTACCATACCAATTTTGTATTTCATCCACAAAGTACAAACTTTGTTTTATAAGCCCATAGTCTTATACCAAAATAAATGTACAATTTCCATTAGGTTCATTCAAATATAAACAGTCTTGATTATGTGGATATGATCAACCACACTGCAGATTATCCATAGGGCATACATGGTAGATTAACTATGTGCCAGACACTACATTATTATTTATATACATAAAAGCCTAAGTGACCATTACCACCTGTCAACCGAACGACAGGTTGACCTGTCACTATGATGTGCACAGACCTCCAGGCGGCAGACACTCAACGCAGGAGCTGCTCCCTGGTGGTCAGTGCGCTCCCACAGCAGGAGCGCCACTCAGCTCACCAACCCGGCAGATGCTGGGCTCGTGGCTGGCAAGTGCAGCTGCAGTGGCACGAGCCTCTCCTGCCTCCGTGGCAGCGCTACCTAGTGTCAGTGGAGGCAGGCACCATGGGGCCAGGATGAGCGGGAGCTGTGCCCAGCCCAGGCATGGGCTCCTCCCGGCCACCTGCAGCTTCATGCACTACTGCATCCCTCGGGGGATGTCAGATTGCAGGTTCCAAAACCGGCAGTCCAACATCCCCCAAGGGGTCCCGGATTGCGAGAGAGCACAGGCCAGGCTGAGGGACCCCACCGGTGAACAAATCCATGCATCAGGCCCTAGTTTTACATATGCATGTTATATATATTATATGTATATATGTCTATATGTGTATATATGTATGTATATATACACATATATTCTCACTTAATCCTCAAAACAACTTTCTGAGATAGTTATTATTTATCTTCATTTTAAAAACAGAAAAGTGAAGTACTGTGAGGCTAAGGAACTGGCCAGCATGACAGTATAACAGACATCACAAAAACAGAGTATGAGCTTTGAGAAAACATTTACAACAGGACCTGGTGTTACACTGACTTCCTTCCCAAACTCACTGTTATCCCAGTTAATAGAGAATTAATGCTACTGCAATCAGCCCCACAGGCTCTTCCCACCCCCAATACTCTCCCTCCCGCTACCTTTTTCCCCTCCCCCAACTAAACCCAGCCACAATCTCTCATTTCTCAAGTTCTAGCACACACACTGCCATTCTGGTGACCTCCCCATGTTAAGAGATGTCTTAGACAAAGCCTTCTATGGTCCAAGACAAAAAGGAGGTAGGAGACAGACCATATATTAATATGTTTATGAATTACAAATTATTCAACTTACAATATCATCCTTTATCCTGAGGTTGTCCTTTTTTTTGCAGTGTTAAAATATGATCATGATGACCAATGCTTAGGTGTTTTGTTTTGTTTTGTCCTTACTAGCAAACTAAAATCAGCAACCCTGTCAATCTCCCCAAAACTCTCTTAGGATTAACAAAAATAAAATGAATCTACCAAGTATTCATGAGAAGGTGGAGGACAGGCATAGGCAGGAAATAAAGGACTGAAAACCTGCAGGGTCAAAGGGAAGCAGATACTACTTGTAGATTTAATAGTGACATACCAATTTAGAGACTGGTCCAGCAAACAAGTACAAACAAAAGAATTCTTTGCAAATTTCAGTATCTTATTCAGTAAAAATTACAAACACTGAAGAACTAATACTAGTTCTTCATTTCTAAATGGGGAAAAAATAAGGGAAACTTTTAAAAGGATGACAGTCTGAATGGGGAAAAAAGGAGACATATGTACTACTATTTGTAATACTTTAAACAATAAAATGAAATTTAAAAAACAAAAAAAGGATGACAAATTTGAATTTTAAAATGAAAGATCATAATTTTCAACAATAGGAACGAAGACATAAAAAAATACCATCAAATTATCTTCTAAAAAGGCAACATAGAGAAGATTGTTAAAAGCATGGACTCAAGAGTTAGACGACCGACCGGAGTCCTAGCTGAGTGTCAGATGTGCAAACCTGAGCATGTTTCCTTAAAGCCGTGGTCGGCAAACTGCGGCTCTCGAGCCACATGCGGCTCTTTGGCCCCTTGAGTGTGGCTCTTCCTAAGCCTTAGGAGTACCCTAATTAAGTTAATAACAATGTACCTACCTATATAGTTTAAGTTTAAAAAATTTGGCTCTCAAAAGAAATTTCAATCGTTGTACTGTTCATATTTGGCTCTGTTGACTAATGAGTTTGCCGACCACTGACCTAG
>NW_005356674.1:9103483-9104148 GCF_000412655.1 Myotis brandtii
GCAGAATATCAAGCTGAATCACAGATCTACTGACTCAGATTTGGCACCTTCAAACCAGAATCCCAAGGGATTCCTATGCACATTAAAGTTAGAGAAGCACTGTTCCAAATGACTCTACTGTAAAAATTAAAAATGCTCAATTTCACATTTGAATTCAGAGATATATTATGAAAATAACCAAGATGCGAAATTAGGAAAGCTCACTATGAGAAATACCAAATACTTTAATTTCGTTACCACCGATAGCAGTTAGTATTCAAAGATTTGTACTATTTTCAACAACAATAATGCTTCCCGCTTGGAGTCATTATTTTGTGCAACGGCACAAAACCAATAATATATAGTTTTATTGAGGCTATATCTTATTGTCCAAAGAGTGCAAAAGTGACTGGGTCTAGAAACGTCAGCTCAACCGGCCGCAAACCGTGCACTCTGCATGCTAAAATTTCAGGATTCAGTCCTATTTAAAGTCGACAAATGAAACTTTTTCCCGAAAGCCATTCAGAAAAAAATATCTTTAAGGATGTAAACTTTAAAACATAGATCAGGTTCCTGGAACTAACACTGCTTAATCCTAGCATTGAAAAAGTCACGTGCAGAACCGAACATTGTTTTTACAGGTTTGTGTTCATTTTTCCAGGAAAAGTAGGGGGGGGGGGGGGGGG
>NW_005356674.1:9104435-9104741 GCF_000412655.1 Myotis brandtii
GCACCCGCACCCCCAGGCAGCCCCGGGAGGCGGAGGCAGCAGCAACAGCGAGGGGAGGGGAGGGGTGGGAGGCGGGACTGGTCCTGAGACGCTTAGGGGGGACCCGGGCGGGAGCCTCTGCATGTGGGGATGCTCTGGAGGAAGCCGGAGGCGCTCCGAGGGCTCAGCTTTTTTATGATCATCATCATCATCATTTTGCTTTACCTGTGGCGCAGAAGGGCTCCCCAGCTCCTACTCCCTGAATCCTCCTCCTCCCCTCCTCTTTCTCTCTCTCTCTCTCCCTCAGTCTCGGCCGGGCGCTCGCGG
>NW_005356674.1:9104852-9105212 GCF_000412655.1 Myotis brandtii
AACTTTCACCCTCAGCGAAGTTTCTCGGATCCGGAAAGGCCTCAACGTGCATGTTCCTACAGGTGAATACACTGAAGTCGCACTACAGCAAGGCCACGGCTCTTCGCTCAAAGGTGAAAGGCTCCCGTTTCTGGTAAAGGCAGCATTTTAAAGGAATTTTGGGGACGGCGGGCCGGTTTCGCTTCCGGCCTGCGAAGGAAGCGTGCAGCCCGGGGCAGAAAGGAGCAGGGACATTTACCAAGTAGGAAGTGGCGCCCGACCGAGTCCAGCCACCATGCCTGCCCTCTCGCTGCAGCTGCCCTGGAAGCCTGCACCCCACTCTCCCCAGGGCAGGCAGGCAGGCTGGGGGCGCAGCCTCCA
>NW_005356674.1:9106464-9108189 GCF_000412655.1 Myotis brandtii
GTATATGCCCTTGACCGGAATCGAACCTGGGACCCTTCAGTCCGCAGGCTGACGCTCTATCCACTGAGCCAAACCGGTTAGGGCTGACCTACTTTAATATAACCGATAGAGAAGTTATATGTAACAGTAATTTTTTACAAACCCGCAATCCTAGGCTCGGATTTTGTCTTTTCCACATACCCTAGGACAGTATGTGTCTTTAGCATTGTGGCCTCTCAGTAAAGGTGTGATGACTGACTAACAGAATACAGGCAATGTCTAAACCAGGGGTGGGCAAACTTTTTGACTCGAGGGCCACAATGGGTTCTTAAACTGGACCGGAGGGCCGGAACAAAAGCATGGATGGAGTGTTTGTGTGAACTAATATAAATTCAAAGTAAACATCATTACATAAAAGGGTACGGTCTTTTTTTTTAGTTTTATTCATTTCAAACGGGCCGGATCCGGCCCGCGGGCCGTAGTTTGCCCACGGCTGGTCTAAACCCTATCTTGTTGCCCTCCACTTACCCTTTCACCAAAGCAGAAGCACACATAGAATGCTAGTGTTTGTTTCCCCATATGAAAGCCTTTGAAAGGCAGTGCTAATTAGAGTAGTAAATGCTTCAACTTGTAAAAAAGATTTATGATTTTTTATTACCCTACCTTCACCAAGAGCTCCAAAGGAAATTGATACTGTTGAGTCCAGCAAAGGGAAACCAAGGGAGAGAAACGTCAAATTTCCAAAGGTTAGCTAGCTTCAGAGAGGGTCCCTGTACGGGAGACCTTTCTTCACAAACACTCCCCTTCACCCAGGGACTCCCTTTCTTTCTGTTGCCCCACTTTTTTTTAAATATATTTTTTTATTATTGATTTCAGAGAGGAAGGGAGAGAGAGAGATAGAAAAATCAATGATGACAGAAAAAATAATTGATCGGCTGCCTCCTGCACGCCCCCCCACACTGGTGGAGTCTGCAACCCACCTGGGCACATGGGAATCAAACCATGACCTCCTGGTTCATAGGTGCTCAACCACTGAGCCACACCAGCCAGGCTCTGTTGTCCCTCTTTGATGTAGAACGTGGCTAGGCTAAATTAGTGCTTCTAGCCAGATTTAATCAGGGCAAATAATTAAAATGTAAAAACTGGCAGTTCTGGCTAGATAAGTCATCCTATATAATAAAAGAGAAATCCTATAAAATAAAAGAGAAACATGTAAATTGACCAATTGACCATCCCTCCGCTACGCTCACCAGCCGATCAGGAGTGGGTATGCAAATTAACCTAACAAAGATGGCGGGTTAATTTGCATACACAGGCACCAGGTGGAGAGCAGAGCGGGAGAGCTGGCAGAGAGTGGAGCGGCTTGGGGAACTTGGCTCCCCAAGCCTCCAGACAGAAAACAGAGAGGGAGAGCTGGTGGCTTGGAGGACTTGGCAGAGTGGGAGGCCGTGGGATGGAGACAGAGCAGGAAGGGAAAACCAAGAGCACAGGGAGCACCAGGAATGCTGGGAATCGTAGTTCTGGTGGCAGACGGATCTCCTAGACACTAGAGCAGTGATTCTCAACCATCCTAATGCCGCAATCCTTTAATACAGTTCCTCGTGTTGTGGTGACCCCCAATTTCATTGTTACAAATTGAACATAATTAAAGCATAGTGATTAATCACAAAAACAATATGTAATTATATATGTGTTTTCCGATGGTCTTAGGCGACCCCTGTGAAAGGGTCGTTCAACCCCCAAAGG
>NW_005356674.1:9108251-9138153 GCF_000412655.1 Myotis brandtii
CTAGGAAAAATTAAAGGGAAGATATCCTAAAACTTTCAGGAAATCTCCACCAATGAAGCAAAGAAAAAAAAATGCCTCTATTATTCTGTGAGCAACAAACCAAACTGAATTGGGGTCTCAGACAATTCGCTCATATGATTGCAAAGACAGACAGAAACTCCCGAATTGGAGAGGGCTCCCCTGAGGGCTCCCAGATTGGAGAGGGTGCAGGTCAGGCTGAGGGAACCCCACACACCCCCAGTGCACAAATGTTGTACACTGGGCCTCTAGTCATTACTATAAAACTAGTGAATACTGACATGATGTTCAAGAAACAGGAATAACAACAAAATCCCAGAAAATGTTGGGATAAATGTTGATCAATAAACAGTATTAGCAGAGCTTCTGAAAAACTAGGAAAATCATGTTGGGAAGGGAAAATTTTCTTTCTACCTTTCTAGGTTCTTTGGCTGGTCTAATAATCAAATTAATATAACAGATTAACAGGAGAAAAACAAATTTAATAACACAAATATGGGGTCCCAAAAGAATGTGAGACCCAAGGGCAAATTGGGCAGTTGAGGCTTATACAGTAAATCTTCACTTAATATTGTTGATAGGTTCTGTGACTTTACGTGAAACAACATATAATAAAATCAATTTTAACCGTAGGCTAATTGATATAATCAGGTTCCTAGGGCATTTCATCAACACTATAGCAAAATGACATTGAAAGAAATAAAATTATTCTAGGACCTGCTGTATGCCATACTGAGCTAAGAAATGAGGTAGGGAATAGGGCTTAAGGGAGGGAAAGGGTAATTCATAGGAAAATAAGAAGAGCAGATGTTTGTTAATTAAGTGTTTTCCTTGCCATACAGATAGGTTATCCAGATAAAAAGTTATGTCTGGTAATAGTTCTCTTTCTGGGACACCCGGTCTATCTACATTCTTTCAGTAATTTGGGGACAGGTAAAAGTTTTTCTTGAATCTTCTGGGCCTTGATTGCCTTCATATAGTCCACATTGCCAAAGTGACAAATTCTGGGGAGGCCTGTTCTGAACCCCTTCAGTCACAACCCTCAAAACTCCAATCTTATATGTCTGCAATATTGATAGACACTTTTTGATCCCACCAAATAGTTTGTTACTACCTAGTTTATGCTAATACCTACCTATTCTAAATATCCAGTCCAAGGCTCAGACGCTGTGGGAGAATATTAATTTGGTGGCTCACAATGAACCATGCCTTCTCAGTATTCACTTCTTTGTGTAATCCTTTCCCCTTGTGTCTGGGCTGGACTTGTCACCTGCTTTAAACAATAAAATGTGGCAACATGACTATGCCAGTTCTAGGCCTTAAGAAGGCTTTGCAGTGACCACGTTGAACTTTATCAGAGCCCTAGTTATGGAAAACAGAAGTGACTAGGAAATCCCCCCATCTGTCTGTGTTCTGGGAAATGACTTACCACAAAAAATCACCCTTCCCCATATGACTTAGATGAGATTCACTGTCCACTTTTTCTCATGAGACTAGAAGATGACTCCTTGTTTACCTGTGACAAAGCCCAACACAGACCTCTCCATTTTTTTCTAACTTGTTCATAAGCTCAGACAAAAATCCTTTGATTTCCTGGTCTTTGTCTCAAGAATGTTTAGCTGAGGTTAGAATTGTTTGTCCCCTTGAAATTAGCTAGACCCAGAGATAAACATTTCCTGACTGACCAAGACTTAAGACTTCTCCAGATTACAAACTAATCCCAACTGTGACTTGTCTACTCCTCCCTATGAAAGCATAAGGCACAACCACCTTCCCAAGGCACTCTGATCTTCATCTTCAAATCTGGGTATTCTCCCTATTTCAGTAGCCAAAATAAAATCTATTCCGTTGCTTGTTTAATTTTTCTATTTGACAGCCACTTCTGTTTTTATCCTTTAGGGGAAGCATGATATAAGCAAACCAACTACTCTGACACTACCATGCTGTAAGAAGTCTAACCTGGCTGTCCAGAGAGGCTGAATGGAGGAAAATGGAGGCCCCTGGCTGATAGCCCCAGCAGTGCTCCAGTTGGACACAGCACCAATCAGCCACACACGTGAGTGAGGCCATTTTAGAAGTGGATTCTCCAATCCCAAGCAAGTTGACACCACATGGAGCATAAACAAGCTGTTCTCCACCAAGCCCAAATTGCAGAATTGTGGGCAAATTTGTGGTTCTGTGAAACCACCGAGTTTGGTGGTGGTTTGTTAGTAGCAATAAATAACCAGAATAGAATTATATATCCAGCTCTCTGCTAGAGATGTGTCCCAAATGGTCCCACTGGCACCTCAAAGTCAACCTGCTCAAATTGAGTTTTTCAAATTCCCTCCAAATCTGCCCGTTTTCCTGTGCCCCTACTGCCACTGGTAGTGCATTGTCTTCCCCTCCATTCTGAGCCCCAAGCAGATAACCTGAGAGCTTTCCTTGACTCTCCCTTATCCTGCAACATTCAGGCACCAAGTAATGGGGTTCCTTCTCCAGCCCCACCAACATCTCACCTCTGATCCTCATCATCTCTCCTGAAGTACTGAGGATTAGTCAATTTCTTCAGCGTTGCAAGGAAGATTCCCATCTGCCCCCAGATTACCTTAGACTGCGGGGTCGGGGGGAGGGAGGGATGACCAGCCAGTGGACCCTTTAAGGCCCACGAAATCTTTGGTCTGGCCCTGCCAAGGCATTAGGGCTGAGTTAATTAAATGTTTGACCAAATATAGCAGGCTAATTTTTTTTAAGCAGGCTAATTTTTTTTAATATATTTTACTGATTTTTTACAGAGAGGAAGGGAGAGAGATAGAGAGTTAGAAACATCGATGAGAGAGAAACATCAATCAGCTGCCTCCTGCACACCTCCCACTGGGGATGTGCCCGCAACCCAGGTACATGCCCTTGACCAGAATCGAACCTGGGACCTTTCAGTTCGCAGGCCGACGCTCTATCCACTGAGCCAAACCGGTTACGGCAAAGCAGGCTAATTTTTAAGTTGATAATTTTGTATGGCCTGCGAATGATGTTACAAATATCCAAATGGCCCTAGCCAATTTGGCTGAGTAGTTAGAGTGTTGGCCCACAGGCTGAAGGGTCCTGGATTTGATTCCAGTCAAGGGCACATACCTTGTTTGCAGGGCCAGGGCGCAGGCGGGAGACAACCAATCAATGTGTTACTCCCACATCAGTGTTTGTCTCTCCCCCTCCCTCCCATTCTCCCTTAAAAAAAAAAAGTGGAAAAAAATATCCTTGGGTGAGGATTAACAGAAAAAAAAAATCATATTCAAATGGCCGTTGGCAGAAAAAAGGTTCCCACCCCTGCCTTAGAGGTTAATTGGCAGGCAGGAAGTGAGGAGACATGGGGAACCAGCCCAGTCCTCTCCCATCACCTGCATCCTGGTGGTTTCAAGGCTGGGAGGCCCAGCTATGGAGACCCATACCAATGACCTCATCCTTTAGGTACAATAGTCGCCCTAAGAATCCAGCTCTTCTCTGGCTTCTCACATCCTTAGTCTCCAAGAGAAAACATGAGGGTTTGTTAGTCCCCAGGCAACACAGAGCATATTGACAGGGCTGAGAGTGGCCTGCAATCTAATCTAGGAAAAAGAAACTAAAGTAATAAAGCTGATGATTAATAACGCCAGAAAATATAAACGTTGTGTGGAAATTCATTTTGAGTTATGCTACTTATAATACAATTCATATTTTTTAAGCTAGAAAAATTAAATTTGAACCAACATCAGCATTCTTAGAAAAAAAGAGTTGAATAATTGAGACAATTTTGCAGCTACTTGTGTGCTAGTTGGTTTTCTGCTTTAGCATCTGTGTGTATTCTCTGTCTTGTGGCGTGGCAGAAAGTGAAGCTGAAAAGCAAATGCAGGCCCGGCCCGTGTAGCTCAGTGATTGAGCATCAACCCAGGAACCAAGAGGCCACTGGTTGGGTTCCAAGTCAGGGCACATGCCCAAGTTGCCAGCTGGGGGGGGTTGGGGGGGGCTGCAGGAGGCAGCCAGTCATCATTGATGTTTCTATTTCTCTATCCCTCTCCCTTCCTTTCTCTCTAAAAAATAAAAACAAAACAAAAGCAAAAAAACAAATGCAGATGTTCTCTGTCTGACCAGGCCATCATCTGCATCCCCTCTACTGGCTCTTCTCTCCTCCATGCCACTCAACTTGCCTGGGTAAATGGGCCACCATCAGATCCTGAAAATGCCATAGTGGCCTAGATTAACATGGTAACATTTTTCCTCCTTTGCTACCTTTTATTTTCATTCATGGAAATACCCATCTCAGATCTCCTGCTACAGGGAGCATAATTGACTTTCAGCCTTGGTTGCTGCCTGCTGTGGTATTAGTGCAGGCTCATTCTCAGAAGATGCTGGTTTGCTCTAACAGGCAACTTTGGCTGGAGGATTCCTCCTAGGCCTGCTCAAGCTTTCTGAGAACTGGCTGAAGTTTCTCCCATCCTGCTCCTGCTTCCTTTCTTTTATCCTTCACTGGTTTTCTCTGATTAAAACTTTTGTATATCCAACCACATCTTGGTATCTGCTTCTCTGGGAACCTGAGCTAAAATACCCCCCATTATACTGGGCCACCTCAGACTAGAGCTACAAGATACAGTTGTTGAGTAATAACAAGATACCTAAGCTCTTTCATTCTTTTGCATTTGGGGTTTCATTTTTCAGAGCCATCCATTAAAAAGCAGCTAACCTCAGGTAGAGATAAAAACAACCTAAAACTTTTCATTGTTAAGAAAATAAGAAAGATCGTTTATGAGTTCTTTTTGGCTATAAAGATAATTAAGAATGTAATAAAGCCGGAACCAGTTTGGCTCAGTGGATAGAGCGTCGGCCTGTGGACTGAAAGGTCCCAGGTTCGATTCCGGCCAAGGGCATGTACCTGGGTTGCTTACTAAAAGTTTTGTGGGATAACAAGGGCCATTTAGGTACCCCATTCTGGGTTGCTGTAGAAGATACACTGGGGACTGTGTCCAGCTCTTTTTTTTTTCTGTGTCCAGCTCTTAATAAGGGCTATCTCCCACTAACTCTCAATGGCCTTTCTCCTCTCCCCACCCCAAAACCCATCAGGAACCTGAAACAAACCAGGCCAACCAGCTTCTCTTTCTGAGAGAACTGGGATTAAAAGTCAACTGGTTAGTCTTTGTGCATGACTAGAACGGTAACAACCCAATGCAGTAGGCCATTTCACCAGTCAAGTTCTGATCAGGACACTGGAAACCACTTCAATTATTTACAACAGAGGCGATCTCATACAGGGAATGAGTTACACAGATGATGGAAGAGCTAAGAGTCCAAGTGATGGGGAGGTTACCCAGAGATTAGCAACAGCAAGAGGGAACTGTGCTAGGCTGAGTCAGAGACACAAGGACTGGTGGTGGTGGTGGAGAGTTCTCTGGTTACCACGGTAACACGGAGCCTGAGAAGTTGCCTGCAGGAAGAACTACTTAAGGCAGCTTTCCTCAGAAGGCATTTGCAAGGTTTCCCCCACCCCACTGACAATCTCAAGGAGTGGGACGGAGCCAGTTTCCTAACGAAGGGTTGTAGCTATTTGTCAGATGGAAAAAGGGATGCTTGGCAGATAAAACGGTACATGTTCACTGCATTCCTTCCATTACTTACTCAGCACATGTACCCAACCTTCTTATACCCAATTCAAAATGCTCTCACCTAACATAAAGCAACTACAGTGGGGCCTTGACTTACGAGTTTAATTCGTTCCAAGACCGAGCTCCTTAAGGAGCTCATTAACTCAAATTACTCTATCAACTCAATGCAAAAATCGGCCGAGAGACAGCTGGTATCTCAAAAAACTCGTTAGTCAGGACACTCGTAAGTCAAGGCCCCACTGTATATGTTTATTAACCCTGTCATTAAAGAGTAGGTATTATTAGCAGGTATAAAACCAATTGATCAGTAATTTTAGACTTTAGTGATATTAGGCTTGAAAGTCAATTTAACTCTCATCCAAGTCATAGAAAAACAAGAATGATATTATTTTACAGAGCGCCTACCAAGGGGGTGGGGGGTGGGGGCGGGGAGCTGAAACCAGAAGTTAATTTGTATGTGGTGTCTGCATAGCTATGTGTGATAGACTGCTAGCTCATCTTCCCTTCCAAATTTATTTTTCTCTCTTTTCATTGGAACTGAGTTTTAGCTGGGCACATGGCCATCTGTCTGGAGACTGCATTTCCCACTCTGCCTTGTGGCTGGATGCAACATGTGACTTTGTTTTCATCTATGGAGTATAAGAGGTTCAGTGTGTACATTTTCCACATCGCTTGATTAAAAGAGAGTTGCTTGCCCTATACTGCCCTTTTCTCTATTCCTGCCACCTGTACACAGACATGGGGATGACCCAGCCCAGTGTGCTGAGCTGGTAGAGACACTGATGGAAGGAAACTGGGTCCCTGAATTGCTTCATGGAGAGCTGCCTCCCCAACCTTGACTTCCCCACTATACCTCTCAGTTAGAAATAAACTTCTACCTTGTTTAAGCCACTGAATTTTTATCTTTTTTAAAAATCTGCATACCCTACACCTTACCTGATGCAATGTATAAGGTATTATATTCTGTTAACTAAGTTGATATGTGGAGAATCTCACAAAAGATTTTCTAGATCAATTTTTAAAACACAAATAGATAAATCCACTTGCCCTTAGAGGAAATCATGTCAATATTTATGGATCTATGAGGAACTTCAAATATTTTGATACTACAAGGCACATGTTTGCACTATTATGCTCTTCATTATCACCAGAGCACCCATGCTCAAAGTTGACCATAAAGATCTTGGAGCAGTCAGAGGCATTAGGAGGCAATGGAGAATAGAGGTTAAGTACATAGAGCCAGGAGTAGAATTGGCCAAGTTCAAATCTCAGTTCCTCTTACTTGTTAACAATGTAATCTCAAGCAAATTAATTAAATCGCTTAACCTCTATGGCTTCGGTTCCATATGTGAGATGGGGATTAATAATCTCTAACATGTTCTACCCAGTTTGGCTCAGTGGATAGAGCATCGGCCTGCAGACTGAAAGGTCCCAGGTTTGATTCCGGTCAAGGGCATGTACCTTGGTTGTGGGCACATCCCCAGTAGTAGGTGTACAGGAAGCAGCTGACGATGTATCTCTCTCATCGATGTTTCTAACTCTCCATCCCTCTCTCTTCCTCTTTGTAAAAAATCAATAAAATATATTTTTTAAAAATAAATAAATAATCTCTAATGTATCATGTGACTATGAGCATTAATGGAGATAATCCACCATTTAATTTTTAAAAATATATATTTTTATATTATATTATTTTATATCTTTTGATCTGAAAAGTCTTTATCAGTCTGGAGGAAGAGCAAATTATTCTGGATATAACAATAATGATTGGAATTCATTGTTTGCACACACAAAAGAGCAAATTCTGGACTTTACTTTGGACATCAACAAGACAAAGGTATTTTTGTTGCACTGCCCGAACATACATAATACAAATATGCCTAAATAGTATGGCAATACAAGTAATGTCTTAACTTTGTTATTCTGAAAGAACATCTAAAAACATTACCCGGCAAGGAGAAAGAACTTATTGGGGGGAAATAATCAGTTTTGATTTTCCAGTCTTGTGGAAGGGTAATGGAATCATGATCACAATTATGTAAAGCCATTTCTTTGAAGCTTTTGTTCCTGCGATAGCAATTATTTTCATTGGATTACTTATTCTTGGTCAGGAATGTACAGATGGCTCCTTAGTAAACACCTTTCAACAGTGATTTTATAGTGTCTGTATGCTGTATGAGCCCCTTACATTTTTCCAGATGAAGGAGGCTTAAAATGTGCCAAGAAAATGGTAAGTAGGCAACATCATTTATACCATTTAGTTCATATCCCTGTTATAATATTTGTCCCATTGTAGCACGACTAGCTGCTTGAATGTCACATTCCCTAGATTATGAGCTCCTCAAGGGCAAGCAGCCTGTTGTATTCATCTCTGCATCAGCAGTGTTTTAAGAAGTGCTTAGCATCTGGGTGGTACTCAATAAATGTTTGATATGAATAAAAATAAGTACGTATCACATTATGGAAATCATCAACTTGCTACATGGTTGAAGAGTATTATATGGATCTGTTGTAGTGTAAAAATTTGCCACAAGTGTAGCTCCTTAAAACAACCACACATTTCTAATGTCACAGTTTCTGCAGGTCCAGAGTCTGTGCATGACTTACTTAGGTTCTCTGCTTCAGGATCTCTTGCCTGTTTGCAATCATATTAGCTGAGGCTATAGCTCTGGCTTGACTGGCTTACATGGCTGCTGACAGAATTCAGTTCCTTGCCAATCGCAGGATAGAGGGCCTCAGTTTCTTGCTGGCTGTCAGCTGGAGGCAGCCCTCCGTTCCTTGCCAAGTGGGCCTCTCCATAGGGCAGCTCACCACATGGCAATTTGCTTCATCAAAACCAACAAGACAGGGAGTTTCCTAACAAGACAGATGCAGCAATCTTATATAACATCATCATGGAAGTGCCATCTCATCATCTTTACAATATACTGTTTGTTAGAAGCAAGTCATAGGCCCTTTCCATACTTAAGGGGAAAGTATTACATTGGGGCATATATACCAGGAGGCAGAGATCATTGGGGCTCTCCTAGAGTCTGTTCACCAGAAACAGGCCTTGGTATAAATAAGACATTAGTACTTGGTCCACTCAAATGAAGAAACTTGGTTAGGTTCGCAAGCTAATTCATAAGAATGTCCAAATGCTTGCTAAAATGTGTTAATGCTCCAAACGCATGATGTAAAAGGAAGAATGTCTTTCACAGAAGTCCTTACATTTGAATGGATGAGTCATAACTCATTAACCAAAAATAGTTGAACCCCCAAATCACCAGACAGTAGTTTGGTTAGGTTGAATGCCCACCTATATGTCCTTTAAAATGGTGACTGAAATATGAACATTGAAGATACACAACATCTCTTTGCTAGCTTAGGAATTCACAGCAAAATGTCCATGTGGACCTTGGCATGCTCAATTGATTTTGTCCATTTGAAGAGCCAGCCAGAAGCACAGAGCATGCACACAGGTAGACAAATGCATGGAAACCACCAGGAATGGGAGAGGTATTAATTAGCTATTGTTGCAACAATGCTGCTGAACAAACAACTCCCAATATCTCATGACTTACTAAAGCATTTATTTTTCTTGCTCAGGGATTGCAGGTTGGCTGTGGTTCACATGATCTAGCTTGGGCTTGGCTGGGCCAAACTGGGCTAGGCTGGACTCCAGGCTTTGGGCTAGGTCAGTGGTTGGCAAACTCATTAGTCAACAGAGCCAAATATCAACAGTACAACGATTGAAATTTCTTTTGAGAGCCAAATTGTTTAAACTTAAACTATATAGGTAGGTACATTGTTATTAACTTAATTAGGGTACTCCTAAGCTGGCCTTTGCTAAAAACGTCCTCAATCTGATTAAGGTACATTCGATGAGGTCGACCCCTTCCAACTCTCCCATCCACACTCATCTTGTATATTTGTTTCGTCTATCTCCTTTCCGAAAACCGACTTCTGCGCATGGGCCACGAAGTTTCAATCGCACTGTACATGCATGCCCGCACGTGGTATTTTGTGGAAGAGCCACACTCAAGGGGCCAAAGAGCCGCATGTGGCTCGCGAGCCGCAGTTTGCCGACCACTGGGCTAGGTTCAGGTCTGTTCCACATGTCTTCTTCATTCTGGGACCAGCAGCTACATAGGGAATGTTCATGTTCTGCTCATGGCAGATGACAAAAGATAAGCAGAGTAACCAGTACATTATCACTCTGCCCACATTCTATTGGCTAAAGCAAGTCATATGGCCAAGTACAATATCAATATGGTATGAAAATAACTCTGTTTGCTGTAGAGGAAGGCAATGCAAAGTCCCATGACAGAGGACATGGCCAGTAATTCCAATATAAGGAGAGACTAAAAAATGGGCAGTAATGAGTGAAGACAAGCACAAGGTAGCCAACCTTAGAAGCTGGTCAAGTTGCGCTGACACTCTAATGAGCTCCCTGACTGCTGCTTTAAAAGAACAAGCGACACCATGATGTAACTAACAACTCAGTCCATCCAACAGTGCAATACTGTGTTCCCTCGACATGCAATACTCTATAAAATAAAAAATCTACATTATGGTAATATAATAAAGGTAAAGATTTTACAAGCACAGTGCCTTAAAAATTATAGTTCCCATAGCAAATGTAACATAGATTTTTGTGCCCATATACTGTAAAGACAGAAGTCCTAACCATAAACAGTAATGGGAAATCATGCATATTCAGGGATGAGGGTTATGAAAGAGTTATGGGTTCAGTTAGAAAAATTACTTTGGGAATTTTATCTTATGGACGAAGCCTCAAGTAATGTACAGCATAGTACACGTGAATGTTTAATAGGTGACTGGAAAAAAGTAATTTTCATTCAAAAAGGCTGCAGTGGTGTAATCCAAATAAAAAGAAACGCATTCTCTTAGATATATTATGGGTAGTGCCAATATTTTATTCCTGTTTGTAGTTTCAAATTTTAGTAGTTTTCTTTAACTCGTGGTTCTTTGTTGGGATCTATTTCCTCATAAATGAGTCAGCTTTATAATCCTGGGAAACTGACGTGCTACGTTTTTGTTTACTTTTAAACTCACAGATCCTCTAGAAATCATCTGTTTTCAACTATTTTTCACAGTTAAAGTGAATTAATATGGAATAATTTTTATCTTGCCATTTAACTTGGCTTATCTGAAGGACATTGAATGTTATACTGTATGAACTATTTAAATAAATATTACATTTAATTTAAATTACATAGAAACGCCAGAGGTTGAAACACTATTTTATCAAGTATACTTAAAGAACATAATGCGATTCCTTCCAAATTCTGTAGTGTCATAGTAAGTGTCACATATGTAGCCAACTCCGGATATCCAATTATCAATTCATTTATGTATGCCTTAAGACATGAACAGATGCATTCCTGAAAGGCTAGAGTAGAGCTAAATTCCATCTACCACACTATTCTCTCATTTAACTTCCATATCTTATGTTAAAATATTGAAGGTATATTCCTAGGGCAAAAGCCTTTAAAAGCATGTCTCCAATTTGGATTCACAAAGGGATTGTCTAGAGATCCTGATAGGCTGCTTTACAATTTCCTGTTAAAATGCCCATAAAGATACAGAAAAGGAGAAAGACTGGCAATGGTGTTGTGGACGCAAAATGAGAGAGGAACAGTTGCTAAAGTCCAGGTGGAATTTCGACTAACTGTTTTATTGATGATGATGGACTGAAAATGTACTTTCTGTAAGCTCTTTCCTCCAAAGCAGAATGTGACAGATGATGTGAAAAACCAGGGAAAGACTTGCCGTCCCCTCACTGTCTGTATTTAAATCCAGCTTGTAAGTACTTTATTGACCATAAACAAACACCAACGTAGCCAGTGAGAGCTAAAGTTCTATCACGCACCTTCTCTTTCCCTCACCTAACCGCAGGAGTATCCATCTCTCCACACATTCAGAAACAACTCCCAGGAAAAAACACAGCAAAAAAAAGAGGGTGTGTGGACAGAGCCAACACCATCTCGAAGCTAATCTGACAGCTTAACTTGCCAGTGAATGACCTGGGCCCTTTGCCCTCCTCCTCTTCCCCTGGGTGAACTCTGGATTGTGTACAGAGGTTTGGGGCTAGTCATGAAGTTTTCATTATTCCTTCCTCTAGGGCAGTGATGGCAAACCTTTTGAGCTCGGCGTGTCAGCATTTTGAAAAACCCTAATTTAACTCTGGTGCCATGTCACATATAGAAATTTTTTGATATTTGCAACCATAGTAAAACAAAGACTTATATTTTTGATATTTATTTTATATATTTAAATGCCATTTAACAAAGAAAAATCAACCAAAAAAATGAGTTCACGTGTCACCTCTGACACGCGTGTCATAGGTTCGCCATCACTGCTTTAGGGCAAGAAGCTCTAGATCAGTGGTTCTCAACCTTCTGGCCCTTTAAATACAGTTCCTCATGTTGTGACCCAACCATAAAATTATTTTCATTGCTACTTCATAACTGTAATGTTGCTACTGTTATGAATCATAATGTAAATATCTGATATGCAGGATGGTCTTAGGCGACCCCTGTGAAAGGGTCGTTCGACCGCCAAAGGGGCCGCGACCCACAGGTTGAGAACCGCTGCTCTAGATGTTACCTATCTCTTAGCTCATATAGCACCTGCTGATATCTGTCTAGCCTTTCTGTCTCCCCATGACTGCCCATGCACTCCTCTCCGAGCACATAGATCTACCTCAGAGGGGAAATGAAAGAGGGTGGCCTAGGACAGGAAGATAGAGACCTGAATGTCCCCACAGCCGCCCAGGACCTGTTTCTGTACACAAGTTCCCTCCCTATTAAGCTCTCTAAATGGTCAAGCTGGACTTGCCTGTCTCATTCTTTGGTTTATTGGTTCTTTTAGTAACGTGGAGGACAAACTTGAGAAATCCTCCTAAAATGCATTATAGTGAATTAAGGAATTTATTTGGTTGCAAGTAACAGGAACACCGTTCAGTCTCTAGACAATGAATCCTCCTTTGTTCTAAGAATGTTCAGGTGGAATCTGCCTCTTGCAACCAATAGTTCTAAAATAATTTGAATAACATATACCAATGATAGTTATAATTTTAAGGCTGATTTAACATATATACATCAGAATTCCACAAAGAGAAGTTGTGCCTTTTAAACTGTCTATGAAATGATGTTCTATTTAACTACTTTTTCCTTCTAATAAGAGGCAGGTGGAATTAACTGACTCTGATCATTGTCATTTGAGCTTTACATATATATTTGTACGTTTTGGTATAAATGTGTCATATTTTATTACAAAAAAGCTTCCAAGCCAAAGGAAAATAACTCAAACAGAAAAACTGGGAAAACAGAAGAATGGAATTGATAAAGATAAAAGTAGAGATTAATTTAAAAAAACCAACAAACAAAGAGAAGAACTGATAAGTTTATAAGGCATTTCTTTGAAAAAAGAGACAATATATAAAGAAATATAGTTTTTTAAAAGTGGACATAAAAGCAAATAAGATGAAAATTTTATTAGAAAATTATCCAAACAACTTTATAAAACTAATGGAACTTTGATACCAAAACCTAAAAAAATGTAATACACAAGTTTACTT
The DNA here is from genome assembly GCF_000412655.1 of Myotis brandtii. Classification (NCBI taxonomy): domain Eukaryota; kingdom Metazoa; phylum Chordata; class Mammalia; order Chiroptera; family Vespertilionidae; genus Myotis; species Myotis brandtii. The sequence continues at coordinate 9,121,464 of NW_005356674.1, forward strand.
ATGTATAAGATCAAAAATCACAACTAACATAACTGTGATTAAAATAAATTGAATTGATCAGTTATATTAAAATAACCATCTTCCATGATTTATTTGTATTTAGGTTTGCAGTGAAAGGTTGCTCTAAATTAGGAAATCATATAAACATATCATATGATTAGGACAAGCTGAAAAATTCATCATCATCTTAGTAGAGACTGAAAAAGTTTTTTAATGAAGTGAATATTCATTCTTGATAGAAACTCTTAAAGGTCTAAGAATAAAATTATACGTCCTTAATGACTATCTTAAATAATAGCCCAAGCAATTCTTAATAATAAAATACAATAGCACTGTTTCCCAAAATGTTATTGAACATTTAATCCTTTTGGGAAAGGCTAAATTTGTGGTAGTGGGTAGGTTTGGGGGTGGGAAGAAATTAAATTAGATTGTCATCTCACAGGATATCAAGATAACTTTTAGACAATTAAAATGAAAACATCAGAAGTCCATAGTTTACATTATGGTTCATTCTTACTGTTGTACATCCTATGGGTTTGGAAAAATACATAATGACATGTATCCATTGTTATGGTATCATACAGAGTATTTTTACTGCCATAAAAAGCCTCTGTGAACCACCTATTCATCATTCTCTTCTGCCCCCTTCCCATCCTGGGAAACCTTTTATAGTTTTACTGTCTCTATAGTTTTGCATTTCAAGAAGAAATGTAAAGGCCATTAAACTTATGAAAAATGCAAATGAAATAAAAACAAAAATACTAATTGTTTTTTGATCTTACAAATACGCAAAGACTAATAAAAGATAATACTCTAGAATGATTAGACCCAATAGTGTGAATTTTTATAAATCTCTTACTACATATTGCCAAGCTGGTTGCAGGTTTCAAGTAATTTGGAAATATATAATAAGAGATTTATATAAATTCACACCTTTGTACTCAACAATTCTACTTCCAGTTATTTAGCCAAAAGAAATTAATCAGTAATGTAGATAATGATTTTGTAGAAAGATGTTTATCAGATTATAATAGATAAAGCATTGGAAATAACTTAAATATTAAACAATAGGGACACAAATAGTTATGATATTTCCATGAAATAGAATATTGTAGAGACATTAGAATTAATTTCAACAAGAAAATACTAACAATACAGTGTGTTATTGTAAATGGAAAAGGAATACAAAATTATATGCAGTATGATCCAAATTAGTTTAAAAAATTGTATACAGCTATAGATAGATAGATAGATATAGCATAACATTTATATAAATTTACATAATATAGCAGAAAAACTAGGAGAAACCCAACAAAATCTTTACAGTGACTAGCTCTGGGTTGAAGGTTAGAGATAATCTCTTAGCTATTCTTTTTCTAGTTTCCAAATATTCTATAGTAAGCATATATTATTTTTACAATCAGAAAAATTATAAAATTTAAAATCAGTTGTTCTCTGTAAGAACAGAGCATTCCACCCTCAAGTTACAGTGTGGCAAGTTACAATCTGAGACTAGCATTTTTTGTCATGCTTGATGATGGTTGATAGTGCTTGCTTTCATTTTAAGATTACTCTAGAATAGACTCCCAAATTAAGGTTCTTTCTGGCTGCTCTCTGGGATGAACTTTGCAACAAGTTTTTTAAAGATTAAAACAGAAGCATTAGCCCTAACTGGTTTAGCTCAGTAGATAGAACTTCGGCCTGCAGACTGAAGGGTCCCGGATTCGATTCCAGTCAAGGGCACATGCTCAGGTTGCAGGCTCAATCCCCAGTGGGGGGTGTGCAGGAGGCAGCCAATCAGTGATTCTCTCTCATCATTGATGTTTCTATCTCTCCCTCTCTCTCCCTTCCTCTCTGAAATCAATACAAATATATTTTAAAAACAAAACAAAACAGCTGCATTAACCCTGGCTGGTGTGCCTCAGTGATTAGAGTGTTGGTCTGTGCACCGTAGGTTCGAGGGTTTCATTCCTGGTCAAGGGCATGTAACCCACTCTCTCTCCTCCCTCTGCTTCTCTCTCTCTTACTCCCTCTCTCTCCCTTTCTCTCTTACTCTCTCCCCCTTCCTCCCTCCCTTCCACTCTCTCTCTGAAAAGCAATAGAAAAAATATCCTCTGATGAGGATTAACAAAAACAAACAAACAAAAAAAACAGTAGCATTATTCACAATAGGCAAAATGTGAAAGCAACCCAAGTGTACATCACTACTGAATAAATAAAATGTAGTCTATACATACAATGGAACATTATTCAGCCTTAAAAAGGAAGGAAATTCTAACACATGCTACAAAATGGATGAACTTGGAGGATATTATGCTAAGTGAAATAAGCCATTCACAAAAAGACAAAGACTATATGAACCCACTATATGAGACTAGAGGCCTGGTGCACGAATTTGTGCACCAATGGAGTCCCTCGGCCAGGCCTGCGGGGTGGGGCCAAAACCGGCTCTCCAACATCCCCTAAGGGGTCCCAGATTGCCAGAGGGTGCAGGCCAGGCCGAAGGATTCCACCGGTGCACGATTGGGGACAGGGAGGGATGAGGGAGATTGGCCAACCAGGGAGTGACTGTGGGAGGGCTCCAGGGCATGTCTGGCCCATCTCATTCAGTCCCGATCGGCCAGACCCCAGCAGCAAGCTAACCTACTGGTTGGAGTGTTTACCCCCTGGTGGTCAGTGTGCACCACAGCGAGCGGTTGAGTGGCCTTAGCATATCATTAGCATATTACGCTTTGATTGGTTGAATGGCCGGCCTACCAACCGGACACTTAGCATATTAGGCTTTTATTATATAGGATTCCTAGAGTAGCTAAATTCATAGAGACAGAAAGTGGAAGGGCGGTTGCCAAGGGCTTGGGGGGAAGGGAAATGGGGAATTCTTGTTAAATGGATGTAGAATTTCAGTTTGGCAGGATGAAAGAATTCTAGGGATTGGTTTCACAACAATGTGAATGTACTTAACATTACTGAACTGTGCACTTATAAAAAAATAAGATGATACATTTTATGTTAAGTATAGTTTATGACAAAGAAACCAAGATTAAAACAGAGAGACAGAAGGAAGAATAGGAAGCTATGTCTAGCACAGGCAAGGGTACTGCACCACCAGCACAATCTTAGAACTGGGCCCCTGGGACCTCACCTTTGATTACTTCATTTACTAAATCTGGTCCCTGCTTTATTAATTCTGTGAAATGAAAACTCTACATATCAAGTGTCACCAATTAATGGATAGTTGAACAATTTGCAGGGCACCCACATGGAAATCAGCTTTCTCAAAGTCATTCTTTCAGGGGCTCTTAATCTAGGGATCAACACTGTGAAGAAAAGGTCCATAAATGGCTTTGGGGGGTGTCTTTATTTTTGTGCAAAATTCCATGTGTAGCTGAATATATGTATTTTTATTAAAGAAGTCCCTTTGCTCTTAGTGGATTTTCAAGGGGAGCGGGAGCAAAGTTGAGAACCACTGTTACAAGGGGTGTATAGTCTGCTAAATTTCACTCACCACATACTTCAGATATCTCTCTGACAATATCTTAAAAGGTTCTTTAAATCAGGATTTTATGGATATAACAGATTATTTGAGAGTGACCTTTCACTATTGGAAGCTCAAGGTGTGTATTTTTCTCCATCTTTAGCTTGAACACAAGTACATATAACAAGCAAGAATGCTCTAAGTTTTAGGCCGGTACATTCCAGATTCTTCTGCTTTCTATTTGAGGTTTATTGATAATTGTGTGTCCTAAACTAATTCTTGTCTTCTCTGCATTTGTGCTGGGATGTAACTTTTTTAAAAATCCAGACCGTCATTTGTGAATATTTCTCCACCTTTTCTTATGTGCTTATTCACTGTTCATTTTACAACAGTAGTTTAAAAAATTTCTTGGCAGTGACCCACAGTTAGAAATGTACTATAATCACTACCCATATACTCTAACACAGGGGTCCTCAAACTATGGCCCACGGGCCACATGCAAATACAAATATTGTATTTGTTCCCGTTTTGTTTTTTTACTTCAAAATAAGATATGTGCAGTGTGCATAGGAATTTGTTCATAGTTTTTTTTTAAACTATAGTCCGGCCCTCCAACGGTCTGAGGGACAGTGAACTGGCCCCCTGTTTAAAAAGTTTGAGGACCCCTGATCTACTGAGCCAAACCGGTTTCGGCCCTCATCACTTTTTAAAGTTTTATGTGCAGTGAAAAAGATTTTATTAGACTTATTTCTCAACATGTGTTGATAATGAAGAAATCCAGTAACTTTTGTTTATTTGTTAAGAGTATTTTTTGGCTCTTTGTGATTTACATTGGGATAGCATGTTCACCCTTAAATACATTTATAAGTGAAGTAGTGTGCCGACCTCATCACGTTTCATCACTTCCATGGCATGTGTGTGAGACGATTTAAGCATTGTGAATGATTCAAAAATAACAAGAGGCCTCAGTTTTGATCATAGAGTGGGTGAGTCAGAGTGAGAGAGAGAGAAAACTTTCATGTTTGCTGTTTAATGGTTAGGAGCTGAGCACTGGATCGGTCCTGGATTGGATACTGGCTCTGCCACTGCACACATGAGTTTGGTTAGCTACATGACATTGGACAAGTTACCTCTCTGAGTTCTAGAGAACTTCTCATCTGGGAAATAGAGATGATAATAGCATCTACTTTATAATGTAGATGAAATGAAGTAATAATGCATGTGAAGCCCACAGCAAAATGTCTGAAATATTGTGAACATTCCAATACTGGAACTTATTCTCACCATTACTGTAGTAGAAAGAATTCATTTGGATCTGGAAATTAAAATATCTATAATATGTTTTATTTATGATTACTTTTGTAGTGAGCAGCATAGAAAAAATGTTTTGTCCAAAAAGTAATGAACTTTAAAATGAATTATAAACATTTTAGCAATACTGCTGATATTTTCCCTGCCTATACTTTTCATTTTTTCAAATAAGAAATGTTTTATGGATATATTCCGCACTGTTGAAACATAGATTCTGATTTAAGAAGGTTATCATTCTGTCCTACGTCTTTTACCCCTTTTCTAATAGTGGTATCTTGATTTCAGAATCTACCCATTAACTGTGTATTATGCCATACTTATGTCCAGACCCCTTCCCTGTGATAAGATGTGTGTAACAGGAAATTAAGAGGACCGATAAAAAGCTGGAGAATGGGGGGCATGGCCTTGTCCTAGGTTTTCATGTTAGATGGGTTGTATGCTGTCCTAATGAGAATGAGAAAGGGCTTCCAAGTGAGATAGACAAATTATGCTTATGTATTTTTTGTTTTCATACTTTAAGTTTCTTAATGTGCTAAAACTCAAATCAGTACAATACAATTTTTTAGTATGAACATTAACTTAGAAATATGTTATCATAATTAATATTGCAGTTATTTAGTTAATTTGTTGACATTACATTATGACCAAATATGGGAATTTTTTTTAAAATTCTTATTGCCAGAAGAAATAAATCAACAAATACAGAATAAAATTTGACAAGACCAAAAAAAAAACAAAGAGAGAGAGCATTATATTTTGGACTGATTTTTTTTAAGTACATATAAATAGTTCATAACAGTAAATTAAAAGGTAAGATTAGACCTAGTATTTCAGTTTTTGTGTGCATTATAAACCTAAATCTCATGTGAGAAAACTAATGGAAGTATAAATCTATAACACTTGGTAACTCTCTCTTTATCAGTTTATCACTCAAGCCCTATCAGAAGGTTGGTTTGAATTGGTTGGCATTGGTACATAAACATGGACTCAATGGCATTTTGGCAGATGAAATGGTAAGTAATAACTCTATTTCTAGTATTTTTCATTAAAAGACATCCTTGCTATCATTTAAAAAAATGAAGTTTTCCCTTAACTGTAGTTTACTTCCCTCACTTCAGTATCTATATCCCTCTCACCCCTCCCGGTTTTGTATTGCTTGTCTTAGCTCTAGCCTCCTTACTACCCCAACCCCAAATGAATATGGGGTTTTTGCTATCTGATTATCAAACTAATGAATGAGATTGTACTATATGCACTTTTCCATAGCTGCCTTTAAAATTAAAATTTATCATAGATACTTGACCTTGTTAGTAAATAAATTCATACATTTATCAGAACTTCATCAACATCATTTCCACTGTTTTGCTAGATGTCTCTGAGTTTCTATTCTTTCCCAAGTCACAGTTGCTTGATCCTAGACTTGGGCAGTTTATTACAGCCAGTAGTCTAGGTACTATTGCATAGAAACTTGCCTTTTAACCTTACCTTCTCCCTCCAGCTATACTTTTTTCGAAGTATTTATTAAAAATGAGTCATGATCTGTGGAGAAAATATTTATTGAATACATATATATATTACATTGTGTGTTAGATTTACAAAATAAAAATGAACAAGGATAGTGATCTTTGTTCTCTAATTACATTCTAGTAAACTTGAGGGCTTCCACTATTTCTACACATGTCATTTTAAAGCAAAGGTACTGTTTAGCTATTTACCTGATAGAAAAATGAATAATGTATGCAGGATTTCAAAATAGGTATAGCAGTTAGATATAGAACATTAAGGTTGTAGAAAAACTGCATTTGAGCAGTCAGTCTGGGTTTTGGATCACAATTTTGCCTTTCTTGAGTCATTTGCTCTTTATCAATGACCTAATCTCTCATTGCCAACATTAATAAAATGTAGTAATTTTTAGGTTATAAAATCTTATATTTGGTATCAAATGAGGTATATTATTTGAACCTGTTTTTGTAACTTGTAAAGGACAATATTTGTGATAATTTAGTGCAGGGGTCCTCAAACTATGGCCAGTGGGCCACATGCAAATACAAATATTGTATTTGTTCCCGTTTTGTTTTTTTACTTCAAAATAAGATATGTGCATTGTGCATAGGAATTTGTTCATAGTTTTTTTTTTAAACTATAGTCTGGCCCTCCAACGGTCTGAGGGACAGTGAACTGGCCCCCTGTTTAAAAAGTTTGAGGACCCCTGCTCTAACATATATGTATATGGAACAAAACCATCTAAAATAATACCCTGTTTGTGAAACACTGATATTTTCTTTTCTATCTATTCCATTCACTCCACTCTTTGCTATTCTACTTTAGCTATGAAAAGAATTGCTACTTGTGACCTTCTAAATCAGTGGTTCTCAAATTTAGCTGTGCAGTAAGATCACTTGGGGAGCTTTTAAAAATACTGATGCCTGGGTTCATCCCTCATTTTCAGCATCTCCCCTCAATTCCCACCACTGAAGATTGTGATTTAATTGGTCTGGAGAAGAACCTAGGCACTGGGACTTTAAAAAGTAACCTCTGCATTTCTAAGGTGTAGCCTGGGCTCAGGAACATGGATTTACATTGACTTCACCATCCTCTGTCAGGTCTCATCCCGCAGTTGGAATGGCTTCTTTGAATGTTGTTTGATGCAATAGTAGTTTTAAAATATTTCATTACATTTCTTTCATTTTTTAAATAATACTGATGTCCTATTTATTATTACTCAAATGTATCCCATAAAAGGCCAAGGCTTGCAATATGGCAAAGGAGGGTAAAGAATTGGAGCCAGTTTTTGTTCTTAATCTACCACAGTGGTTTTCCTTTCCTCCTTCAGCTTCATGATATCATTCTCCAATCCTAAGATTCCTGCAATATATGGAAACAGCCTAACAACATTGAAGTTCTTCCTGATTTTAATTTCAAAACCACTAGCTAGTTCTGCCATAATAGAAGCTTGATCTGAAGTGACTTAGTCAAAGATATGAAGATCCTGATTTTTACTGGAGTGCAGCCTGGGCTTCATTTTAGTCCATTCTCATGTCAGGTGTATCAGCCACACTCCTATCCACCTGCTGGTGTGCGATCCTTCCAGGCACTGGGCCAATATGCAGGGAAGCAAACAGCCATGTGTTTTAATCAGCATCTGTGTCTTGATGTTTGGAGTTGCTCTTTGAGCCATGTTAAACAAAAACATAAAAATTACCTTAAAAGCATCTTGATGAAATGACACTGTTATCAACTTTCTCATCAGATGGGAGGAAAATACTGAACATGGAGGTAAGTGGCCAACAATACTGACCTCACTGAACCCAAAATAAAAATCCTAATAAATACCTAGTTTAACAAAATGATCATAAAGAAACCATTGATTATAATAACAAGAAAAACTAAATAACCAATGTCATTCTCAGTGTCCCCTTCCTCTTCTACCACAAGGAGGGATATTACAGGAAACATACGCACACAATTGAGAGGCAAATAGAATTGCTTAAAAAGGGATACTCAACTGACAGCAATAAGATTTAAACCAAATATCAGAAAACTATTAAGCCTAGCAGTAGTATTGATTAGAGCCTGATTTTCTTATTTGGTTAGTCCTCGGAGGACCATTGAGTGGCTATTTTGTTTAAGCTGGTGGAGAGGTAAACTCATCTATTCTAATGGCCAGAAGATGCAGAAGCTGTGCTTTCTCTCTTTATTGCAAAGGATTGGGGGTAATTGAAGCTTCGGGAAGATTTGGAGGTTCAATACATTATTTATTTCCTGAGAAGTTAGAGACTTGAAGAGATAGACACCTCAGTTTAGTGAAGAAATATTGTGCTGACCCCAAGTAAAATTGTGAAGTAGGTCACTTGTATCTACAGATCTCAGCCTCAGCCCTTTCCTCCAGGAGATACTCCTTTGCAAATCATCATCAAGATCCTAAATGGAATCCTCTGGTTTCCCCCCTATCAAAAAAACCAACATCATTTGCATGTCAATGTTAATGATGGCTAACGGGTCAAAGCATTTTTCCCCAAAAGAGAATAAATTCCTGAAGCAAGATTTTATTAGTGAAGGTGTATATACCATTTCCACTCCTAAAATGACATCAAAGCAGCTATCCTTTTATAAGGCAGGATCCTGAAGGTTAGAGTTCATTGGTATGTACAGAAACTAAAAAAGATACATAGCATATCAGATAGAAAATGAAAGTTTACAGACTTCTGTTTAAATATGCCAGGTTGAAGACCTCTGACAATGTTCCCCTTCTCATATCCCACCAAAAGGACAGCACAGAATAAACCCAAATGGCAAAAACAATGGGAGGAGACAATGCCAAATAGAGACTTCTTTTATTTTTTTTATCTCTGTTTTGGCTTTTTTTAAAATTTAAATTCTTTACTGTCTAAAGTATTACATGAGTCTCCTTGTTCCCCACTGACTTCTTTTAAATTTAGTTTTTATCTTTTTCAAAGGACATGGGTCAAAATATCAAATACTACAATGGGCCCTTGCCCAGTAGCATGTTTGATTAATGATGACTCGGGTTTTCCTATGGATGTGATAATTTATCAGTAGGATTGTAGGTAGGAGTGACAAGTACATGATTTATGGCTATGGATAAACTAGCTAATCTGGGGTACTAGTTTAGTCTCATAGGTTACATAACTTACCCAAGAGCCATGGCAGTCCATAGAAAAGAACTTTATTTTTCTTTTGGAAATATGTTCCAGATATTTACCAAGCTGAGAATAATAGTATTACTTCCTATAGGAAAATGTTGGTGTTTTAGTTTACAAATATATAATCCTATGAAAATTACATATAAATACTATTGACTGTATCATTAATAAATGAAGTCAGTTTGAAAACCTATTTAGAGTTCTATTCTGTGACTTTATTTTTCAAGACATAAAATATTGAGACTCAAATATATGTCCATGTGATATCTCTAAGAAACAGAAATCTATCTAATAAAAGCCTAAGCGACTGTTACAGTGGAACGACCAGAACAACGGGTCACTATGATGCACACTGACCACCAGGGGCCAGACGCTCAATGCAGGAGCGCTCCCATAACGGGAGCACCACTCAGCCAGAAGCGGGGCTCACAGCTGGCGAGCATGGTGGTGGTGGTGGCGGTAGCCTCTTCCACCTCTGTGGCAGCTCTAAGGAGCAGCAAGCTGAGAGGTAAGGAGTGAGCAGGCGGGCAGTAAGGAGCGAGGGATCCCGGATTGCGAGAGGGATGTCTGCCTGCCACTTACAGACATCCCCCGAGGAGTCCTGGACTGCAAGAGGGTGCAGGCCGGGCTGAGGGACCCTCCCCTCCAGTGCACGAATTTCATGCACCAGGCCTCTAGTGTAATAATATATTTAGATGTTTTTTAAGTGAAAGAAAATTTAAAATAATTTTCAGTGATAAATAATTAGATGCTGCTTGAGCTTTTAATACTTTAATATATCATTATTTTGCTTAACACATGTACAAAAGCAACTTAATATTAGGCACATATAGTTATGGAGACAGATGATATCTTGGATCACCCTATCCTTTAAATCAATATTACTAATTTTAACAAGTGCTTTCAAAGATGTATATAAGAAGGCATATCAACTGAATATTGTAAAAGTTTCTTGAGACCAAATCCTTTAAGCCCTTCCAAAGCATATAGCCATTTAAATGGTATCAAATGCCAGTTAGTGTATTTCACTATCATCAGAACTGGGAATAAAATATTTGGGGCGCAACTAATAATACCCAGACCTTGCTCACATTGTTTCATGAGAGTCTACCTTTTATGAAGCGAGTCCTATCTCTATGAATAAATTGTTCCATAACCCAACTCATTCTGTTGGTTAAAATTGGGATATTATTGCATAATCTTGTTGAGGAAAATAGAGTAACATCTTCAACAGCCAAGAAGCTCTTTTATTCATTTTCAATAATAATGTAAAAATGGGAACACAGATTGATTTATGCATGTGGCACTATTTGAAATAAAAATAAAGAAATTGTCTCTTTTACAGGGTTCAATTCTTCAAGGAATTGCAGCAACATTCTTCACTCTGTATTCTGTTACTGTTTTGTTGAGTTTTAACCATATCTTTGCTTTTATAAAATGTCCAAAGGGATTTGTGTGATTTGAAAAAAAAAAAAAAAGGCTTGTGCTAATGTACCATATATTTTACCTGGAGGAATATATAAAGGACAAGGAAAATAAACACATTAAATTAAATAAATGGAATTGTCTTAATAACTAGAATGGATCTTCAGGGATATAGCTGAATTTTACCCCCAAGTGCGTTTCCACCATTCCTACCTTTGTGAGAGTGGATTGTCTTAGTTACAGCTTCCCATCTCTCTCTCTTGCATCCTCAGTCTCTGCCTGGCTCCTTCACTTCAGCCAGAAGCCTGCTCACTTCTGCTCTATTCTAAATTTAAAACCTTCCCTCCACTCTGTGATCCCCTCAAGCTTTCTTTCTATTATTCTCATTCATTTTAGCATCAAATCAGCAAAGAGCCTCCCAGATTCCCTGCCTCCATTCTCTCACCATTTAACTCTTCAAAATGTGGCTTTAAGCACACATTCTAATTCATCTCTACCTCTTGTTAGAAAGGAGTACATGGAGGCTTCAACCATCTTGCTAATGCTCTATTTCCTTAAATAATTTTATGTCATAAAATATTTTATATTTTTAAGTAGCTTTCACCATCACTATTCTGCTAAAACTGCCATGCCCGACACATAAAGAGTGCTCAGTAAATACTTGTTAAGCATGGATAGCAATAATTTTGCTGATTAATATAACACATTCATATCATTAACTCTACTTCTTTACTTTAACCCTATAAATTTTGTTCTCCACTTTCCTGCCTCACAAATAACTTGCACCAGTCCCTTTTCTGAAGCCCCACTTAAAGAAGACTTCCCTCTTTTTGTAACACATCTCAAACATTAATTTAATTACCCACACATTTGCTTTCCCAGGAAGTCAGTTCTCCAGCATTATTCAGAGAGGTAAGTTATATTAATGTGGACTCTTTGGGTTACAAGCGATAGAAACTCAACTCAAACTAGCTTGAGCCCAAAGGGGGTCTTTTTATTTTAGTGTAAGGCTCTTGTAACAGGTAGCAGAACCAGAGGAAAAGCTTCAGGAACCTGCACGGCACAGTCCTGGGGATCTCAGAGTTTGAAACTGGAACTCTATTGCCATAAAGACACTCTTTCCCTCTTGTTCTCGCTCTTGCTTTTAATTACTTTAATTCTGGACTGTCTTGGCGTGGCTTCATTCTCTCCCACTGGATGTGGCTGGAGACATCAGAAGCAATCAGAAACTAGAGACAAGTAGAAAGGGAAGCAAATCCAGGAGGTGGTAAATCCAGATCATCAGTCCTTAAGCTCAGCACCTGCTGTGCTAACGCAGTGCTTTCCCAGCTGCCATAACAAACCTAGCCTACTAGCTTAAGCCAACCTTAGTTAGTTTTTGTCATTTATAATCACAGAGTCCTGACTTATGCAGGTGAATGATTTTTCACAGAATCAGTTAATTGATTGAGGAGCAATTCAATAGAATATAGTAATTTCAAAATGGGTTTGAGTTCTCCATATTATTGAAATGTGTCAACTGAAATTTTGGGTCCTGGTTAGAACTCCCCACATTTTGGGGTAATCCTATAGGCACACAGTCAAGGTAGGCAGACACTTTCATCTTTAAGAAAGTTTTTATTTAGGAAGAGATATAAGATTTCAATCCCTCCCCGCCAAACTTCTAAATCTACCATCCTTACCAGGTTCTCAGATTTATATACTCTCATAATATGCCTTAAAGATATTTCTTATCTCTTTCCTCATTATCACTCCTTGTTTTGTATAAATTGCTGTTATGTTGAGCTTTCTCTCTCTCTTTTATTAAGGCAGTTATCCACTTACCAGTTTTATCTGAATTATCATAGAAAAATTTATTTTCCCTATAAAAATAATTGGCTTTCTTAACTGCAGCTTTATTCAGTAGTGCCTAAATTCGTAACAGCTTTCCATAAGGTTTTTACGATGGGGAATTTAACTTCTTTTTTTATTTAAAATCTTTTAGGAGCAGTCCAATTTTCTTTACCTTTGGCACTGGCAAATTCTTAGTCAATGACCAGCAATCCATCTGTTGCTAGATGCTCCGGAAGCCTCCCACAAGCTATGATGTGATGCAATGCTATGCTAAATTAAAATTTATATATTCTTTGATTTTCTTCTTAATGGCTATTAGAAAACTTTTATCTTTGAGTAATGGATTATTGAATATTCAACATGACATCTTTTTATCTTTCTCTGTTCATATCATCTACATTAATTCACTTCTACATGATCAGATGAAAGGAAATTCTGCATCTGAATTTCTAGTGGGCTCCTACATACATATATTCAGCATAAAGGAAGACCAGTGACTATAAAAACAAAAAAAAACTTACCTGTATTCCCATGTTTCAAAATTCTACTGTAATCTACTGACACGATCTGAGCTCATACTCTATTGCTGAGTTACATCTAGGCAGTACCTAAATAATCTGTATAATCTGCATTATGATCACCTGTTTCACAATATAGAAATATGAGAGTCAGAATTTATGGTTTTATCCTGTAAAACCCCAATTCTGAATAATGACAAATTAAATTGATTTTCTTTCTCAATGACCGCATAGCCTTCTGTGTTTATCTTCTTTTTAAAGACTAATCTCAGCTATAATAAATCCACACATAATAGGATTGTCTTAAAGAGAGACTTAATTAAATCAGAAGGGAAAAGGAAATCTGTCTTTCTAGAATTCAGAGCATATATATGCCCTAATACAGTGTCTTCTAGACCGCTGGTCTGTGAAGTCTTCTCCAGATTCAGGGTGATCTCCTGAGTGTCCTGTGAACTAATGCCATGTGGTAGTAATATTTATACTTTGACAACATCTGTACATATTTGGTCTCTGGCATAAATGAGCAGTGCATTTCTTGCTTTCATCCTAAGTAACTTCACATATCCTATTCATTTCATTGGCATTTGACTGACAGTGGAAATTGGGAAAATATAGTAAATAAGACCAGAGCAAGGTCTGAAATCTGTGAAGATGAACTGAAACGAATATCCATTTCTCACTAATTCCAACCCTGGTACTGTGGGTGTCCTGTAGGGTAAGCTGGTGTCCCTTGCCATGGAGGGGCCCTGCTTTGATAGAGCACTGGGAGAAGCCGAAGACAGACATTTGGCGGGAGCTGGAGGAACTGTGAGTCAGTGCTGTTCCATGTGGATCAGTGACAATGTACTTGAGCTGCCACACTGTCCAGCACCCTGACCATCAGGGGCGAAAAAACTGTTGCTACTGCTTCACTTCTGCCTTCCAAATTTCATAGGAGATGTCTCTTGTGGCAAATCCTAGCCTGAACTTAAAGAGGGAAAGGGATGCTGGGAGATGTAGTCATCCCCTGGGATTGGTAACCAGTGCATGATACCTGCTCTACAAGTCGACAAGATACTACAATACAGTTTCCTAAAGAGCTCAGAATATGTATACCTTTGACTCTTTCTTGCCCTCGCCACTCAGACTGGATTTCATAGTTGCTTCAGTTCCCTCTTTTCTGAAACGACTGTGGGGATGTTGGGACTATTTACCTTGCCTTGGTCTTTCCACTCTTTAATTCATGTCCTGTGGCTAAGCATGCAACCTGTACCCCACTTTCAATGATGGCCCCCTGCCATGTTCCTCATTGGCTGAAACCTTGTTTTGTTAACCTACTTTGCCACTCTGAACCCCAAAGACAGGGGCACCATGATTTTACCAGACATCCCAGGGACTTGTGTGTTTTCTCTGAACCTCAGTCCACAGCTCCTCCCTGCAAGAAAACTATATACTCCTCTCTTGTTGAACAGAGGCATGGCTTTTGAGACTTGGTCTAGCCCATAAAACGATGAGGGAGGAGAGTTGTAGAGCAGGTAACCTGCACTGGTTACCAATCCCAGGGGATGATTCTAAGCCAGCCGTGGGCAAACTACGGCCCGCGGGCCGGATCCGGCCCGTTTGAAATGAATAAAACTAAAAAAAAAAGACCGTACCCTTTTATGTAATGATGTTTACTTTGAATTTATATTAGTTCACACAAACACTCCATCCATGCTTTTGTTCCGGCCCTCCGGTCCAGTTTAAGAACCCATTGTGGCCCTTGAGTCAAAAAGTTTGCCCACCCCTGTCTAAGCATTTCTGCCCACTGCATTTGGTATCGGAGTCTCCAAGGAAAACACAGCACAATCAAGCACTGGGTAAAACAGCCCTTTACTTACATAGAGAAGAGACAGAGCAAGGTTGGCTTCAATAGTATGTGGTGGTCCACCAGGGTTAGTGGGTCTCTCCTGCAGCCAATGTAGTCTCATTTGAGGATTTAAAGTGAAGAGATTGGGCTTTTCTATTCCCGTCATACATCCTTCTCCCCCATCAATCTTTGCGTAAGGCCCACTCCCATGACACTTCTAAGTCTACGTGGCAGATGCATGAAGCTGCTCCAGGAGCCTGAAGGCATATCTCCAATGAAGAGCCCCAGTTGCAGGCATTGGAGGCCAAAGCACACTTAAACGAGGGGGGTAGGGTTGGTGCACACAGAACCTCTAAATAGATCCAAGGGGATCTGGGCAGAGTTTTCATAGTGTCCACCTCATGGTGTCTTCTGGCTCTCCTGATTTTGTAAAACTGTTCTTTGTCTACATGGTCACATCTTACCATGTAGGCCAAGAGAATGAACTGCATTACACAAGCTGCTAAAGGGGACAGCTCATATACCTGAGAGTACAGTTTCCTGGCTTGGTCGGGACCTGGAATCCTTCTACCTGTGACCATGCATTGTATAGCCTGTGTACGTATATGCATACCTGTTTCCTTAGCATTACCATAGTTCACATGGCACACCCTCCCTCTCCATGACTTCGACAGCTTACCAATAGTCTTTGCTATGTGGGGAAGAAAGCTCTTTGGCTCTCATCTCAGTTACCTTTCTAGCTCCCCTTGGGAGCATGGGAGAACTTTCGAGTTCTGTCCATACCTTACTTGGACACAGAAAAACTAATCGCTGGGCCTACCTCTGCCCTACTATGCTTTTGACTTTAATGGGGCCGTCCCTGAAGTTGAAGGCAGGGCAGCCTGTGAGGCAATGGCCTCCCATACCTTAAAACTGAATTAGGGAAAATCCCCTATGGTCTTATCATTTCCTTCAAATCTCCAACATACCATTTTCAGAGGAACTCATTTCCTTCCCCTTTGTCTCCTTTCTAAATCTGTTCGTATGAGAAGCAGCAGGTGCGCTTTTCACTTCCTGTATATCCTGTGCTCCTTGCCTAGACCTTGGCCAAAGGTGGGCGAGATACTAATCTTCACTATGGAAAACATTCTCTGATCTGAGTCAGCTCCTTTCTAGATAAATTAAAGGAGGAGGTAAGGGACTGAGGGATTCCTTTTTTATTTTTTATTTTATAAAGCTGAGCTTATAAGTCTTGCTGCATATTTGAAAATTCCATTTTCCAAGTCACAGGCAAATTATAGCTTTCTTTTTATTCTTTTTTTCTTTTTTTGGAAAAATGGTTTAATGATGTTTTACAACAGAAATGAACTGTACAGTTACAGTTAAGTTTAATATATATATAAAAAGTTACAGCAGACAAATGCATCTACACAAAACCTAGCATTTCCTTCTGATTCAGCCACCCACACAGCCTCTCCCAAGCCCACAGCCTGTGGGCGGCCCAGGAGGGGTCACAGGAAGGGCACTTTTAAGGAGATAGCACCACTTATGTCCCCTGACTCCTCAGGCCTTGGAAGGCATCAGCGAATCCCCAAATGCAAAGTCCCCATGCCATCTTATCAGCTGACTCTTATGAAATATTTCGGCGGGGGGGCGG
>NW_005356674.1:9138240-9141392 GCF_000412655.1 Myotis brandtii
GGGGGGGGGGCACTGGCTACCCAGGCGTCTGGGGCAGTGGGGTTACACAATAGCCACTCAGATCGAGAAACCACCAGGAGAAACGGGGCAGGGGTCCCGTCAACTCCCCAGGAGTGGTCACTGCCTCGCTGGAGCTTGAATGGTTGCCAGTGTACTATTGCTCATCAGAGCTGGGCTGAGAGCACCACCCATGGTCGGTCCCTGGGTTGAGACTGAGTAAGGCACCTCTGTAACAGAGAGGTTGGTTACTGCAGCGCTGGTCAGAGGAAGGACGGGGTTGACTGTGAGGGTAGTTGCTGCACTGCTGGTCACAAGGCTTGGCGTGGTTGCCACCAGGGAAGTCGGGCTGGGGAAAATTGCCTTGATAGGCGAGCTGCTGGTCCCACCACTGCTGGGTGGGTTGATCCTTTTTTTCCTTCTGGCGGCGGTTACATAACCAAACTCGAATTACCTCCCTCTCCATGTTGAGCTGCTCAGCAATCATGGTGATCTCTTCTGAGGTAGGCTTTTGATTCTCCAGGAAACTCTTCTCTAAGGCCACACGGATGTTGGTCTCTATGCTGGTGCGTTTCCTCCTACGGTTCAAGCCCTCGATTCCCTGCCCTGGAGAATTGAGGGCACTTGGGCTGGAGAGCGCTGAATCTGACGAGAGGTTCTCTGCATCACTGAGCCACTTCTCCAAAAGTGGCTTTAACTTGCACATGTTCTTAAAGCTGAGGTTCAAGGCTTCAAAGCGAGAGATGGTAGTTTGGCTGAAGTCATTTCCATACAGTTTACCCATCGCAAGCCCAACATTGCCCTGAGTAAATCGAAGTTGGATTCGTCTTTGTTTGAAGGTCTTGGCAAACTGCTCAAGCTCCTCAAGGTCACTGGGCTTCTCCAAGCTGGGAGTGTCAATTCGCTTTGGTGTTCCCTGGCTCTGTGGAAGTGTCTGAATTGGGGTTGCAGCTATTGTGCCTGTTGGGATTGCTGGCTGGGAAGTGAGGGTGATGCTTGGCTGCGACTGTAGGAGGTTGGCTTGGCTTTGCTGAGGTAGTTGCGTTAAAAGATTTTGCGCTTGCAGGAGACCCTGCTGGCCCTGGGGCGTCTGTGCGATGATGAACTGTGCTGGCTGCAGGTTGGTGGTTGGATGTACCAGCACGAACTGTTGCAGGTTGAGATTCTGCTGCTGAAGTTGCTGTAGTTGTTGCAGATCCTGTGCGAGCTGTATGGTCTGAGACAGCGGGATCTGCGTCATGGGTGTGGTGGTGGAGGCAGAGATGGTGGCTCCAGCAGCACTGTGAGGTTGGCTGGCGGAGTGCTGCTGTACCGCAGCGGCCAACAGCTGTGCCTGTGCCTGCTGCAGGAGCAACTGCTGCTGGGCTGGCGTCAAAGTGAGCCCGTGTTGGGGTCCAACCCCAGCAGGTCCAGGGGTCCCCAAAGGTGTGGACGGAGTCGGCAAAGAAGGAATGACACGGAGACAGCGTTCAGTTGATCAGCAGCCTAGCCAGGATCTCTAGCCAGGATCTCCAGCCAAGTTCTGTTGTTTATTGTCTTGTTACATCTGTATTTATACCAGTTGATTTTAATCCTGTCAATTTCTATTGCAAAGGTTAGGGCGTTTCTTATCTCCATTCCAGGGAGTAAAGATTATGTAGCTTAAGCGTGATT
Source organism: Myotis brandtii (assembly GCF_000412655.1). Classification (NCBI taxonomy): domain Eukaryota; kingdom Metazoa; phylum Chordata; class Mammalia; order Chiroptera; family Vespertilionidae; genus Myotis; species Myotis brandtii. The sequence continues at coordinate 9,139,891 of NW_005356674.1, forward strand.
GTTTGTAGTTAAAGTGATTAACTACCCGCCTGGCACTTAGTTAAGGGGTTGTATCCCCTCCCTAACCTCAGGGAAAAATCCCCACCTGGGGAAACAACCTTTCTCGGAGAGGTGACCTTGGTTAAAACACATGGCGCTAAGGAGAGCAAACATATTAAGAACAATATGCTATATATGCCAGGTCCCTTGAAACATATGCTGTGCAGATGTTTCTTTCCTGCAGCGACTGTGTCAAGCAGCAAGGATGGACCGGCTTCCGGCAAGCCCGGTTATCTGCCCTCCAGCCAGCATGAGCTGGGTCTGCGGGATGGCTGCCTGCACTGAAGGCTGCTGGGAAGGCTGGCTTGGCTCCTGGGAATCCCCCGATTCTTCATTAGATTTAGACTGTACATTTAAAGTCTGAGCAGCAGCCTGTAAACTTGTTCCTGCGAGCTGGACGTGGTGGAGATGTTCGAAGAAAGCCTGGGCCTGGGCTGTTGAGATTGCTCCTCCAACAGGCACAGGCTGCTTCTGAAAGTCCAGACCATTCGTTTGTGTGCCCGTGCTGCTGTCTCCACTCTCCACAGGCGATTTACTGTTTTCTGGCGGGTTGTTCATTCTTGAGTCTGCTGCTGCTGCTGTCGCGGCTGAACTCTCCTTTTCTTTTTTTCTTTTTCTTTTTTTTTTTTTTTTTCACAATCTTAATTTGCCCCAAGGCAGATGGATGCCTCAGGCTGCCTAGAGAGAGCTGTCTCTAGCAGAAAGTGTAGAGAAAAAACACACTAATGTAATTATTAGCGCAGTACAATTCTGACCCAGTATTCTGACTTTCAACTTTAAGAGTGGTATCAGGTTTTAGATTCCATCTAAAAATCCTAATGGTTAGCAGACAAAGTGCCCAAGGCCAGTATCTGCTCCTATTAGCAATATAATAGTATTCCACTCAGAGTGTGGCACCCAAAATTGTAGAAAGAAGTCAATGATCATAAAAATTATTATCTAGCCAGGCTCACCAAGAAGCAAAGAGAGTGGACCCAAATAAACAAAATCAGAAATGATAGAGATGAAATAACAACAGACCCCACAGAAATACAAATGATTGTTAAAAAATACTATGGACAACTCTACTCCAACAAACTAGACAACCTGGAGGAAATGGACATATTCCTAGAAAAATATAACATTCCAAAACTCAATCAGGAAGAATCTAAAAATCTCAATAGGCCAATAACTATGGAAGAAATTGAAGCAGTCATCAAAAAGCTTCCAGCAAACAAAAGCCCAGGGCCAGATGGCTTCACAGGGGAGTTTTACCAAACATTCAAGGAAGAACCTATCCTCCTCAGACTATTCAAAAAAATTCAAGATGAAGGAACTGCCTGGTATTGGCACAAGTACAGACATATAGATCAATGGAATAGAATAGAGAACCCAGAAATTGACCCGAACCAATATGCTCAATTACTATTTGACAAAGGAGGCAAGAACATACAATGGAGTCAAGACAGTCTCTTCAATAAATG
>NW_005356674.1:9142086-9143185 GCF_000412655.1 Myotis brandtii
TGGAAGACAGTATGGAGTTTCCTCAAAAAATTAAAAATGGAACTTCCATTTGACCCAGTAATCCCACTTCTAAGAATATATCCCAAGAAAACAGAAACACCAATCAGAAAGGATATATGCACCTCCATCTTCATAGCAGCACAATTTACCATAGTTAAGATTTGGAAACAGCCTGAGTGCCCATCAGCAGATGAGTGGATTAGAAAACTGTGGTACATCTACACGATGGAATACTATGCTGCTGTAAAAAAGAAGGAATTCTTACCATTTGCAACAGCATGGATGAAACTGGAGAGCATTATGCTAAGTGAAATAAGCCAGTCAATGAAAGAAAAATACCACATGATCTCACTCATTTATGGATAATAAAGACCATTATAAACTGTTGAACAAAAATAGATACAGAGGCAGAGCAGCATCGAACAGACTGTCAAAGTACAGTGGAAAGGCTGGGGAGGGTTGGGGGGCAGGAGTGGGGGTAAGAGATCAACTGAAGGACTTGTATGCATGCATATAAGCATAACCAATGGACATAAGACACCTGGGGGTAGGGGAGACCAGGGGATTGTCAAGGATGGGTGGGGAAAAAAAGGAGACATATGTAATACTCTTTGTAATACTTTAAGCAATAAAACAAAATTTTAAAAAAATTATTATTTCTTGCAGTAGGCCACTGTTTTTTCACAACAGACCAATTTTAGAAAATGATGTAACTTACTAGTTAGTGGACTCACCACTCACCAGCCCCAACTGTCTTTCATTGACTTTTCCTTTTGCTTCACACACCAACATGGCTCTGCATGGTACTGTTACTGACCCAGTCTTTACTTAAAACCTGCATTAATTTTGACTTTTAAAATTATACATTAAAACATTACATATCTTGCCGAAACCGGTTTGGCTCAGTGGATAGAGCGTCGGCCTGCGGACTGAAGGGTCCCGGGTTCGATTCCGGTCAGGGGCATGTGCCTGGGTTGCGGGCACATCCCCAGTGGGAGAGATGTGCAGGAGGCAGCTGATCGATGTTCCTCTTTCATTGATGTTTCTGGCTCTCTGTCCCTCTCCCTTCCTCTCTGTAAAAAATCAATAAAATATATTT
>NW_005356674.1:9143207-9149302 GCF_000412655.1 Myotis brandtii
CTAACTCTCTATCTCTCTCCCTTCCTCTCTGTAAAAAAATCAATAAAATATATTAAAATAAATAAATAAATAAATAAATAAAACATTACATATCTTGATTATTGTAATTTTGGTACCCCCTTAAATTTTGTACCTGGGGCAAGTGCTTCACTCACTTTACCCTAGTCCCATTGAATAATAGATTCAATATTTCCTTTAAACTCTTATATCACTTTTCTTTACCATTCTTATGACCTTACATGTACATGTCTTATCATCCATCCTCCCTCATTCAGTTGTAAACCACTTGAGGTTGGAATCCTGTGGGTGTTTTCTTTCATTTTTAATTAAATTTATTGGGGCAACATTGGTTAATAACATTATACAACTTTTTAATATAACTTTTTTTTGGAATGAAGGGGGGAGAGGGAGAGAGAGAGACAAGAGAGAGAGAGAGAGAGAGAGAGAGAGAAACATTGATGTGAGATACACATCCATTGGTTGCCTCTCACATACACCCACATACACACCAATTGGGGCTGGAGAACGAAACTGCAACCCAGGTATGTGCCCTTGACTGAGAATTGAACCTGAAGTCCTTCTGGCAGATGCTCTAACCACTTAGCACATGGGCCAGGGCTATAATACATTATAATACAACACTTATATACTCCAAGTGTTGTGTGTTCACAACCCCAAAACTAGTCTCCTTCTGTCACTATATATATATTTGACTCCCTTTACCCTCTTCATTCTCTCCCTGCCCCTTTCCCCTCTGGAAACCACCATTCTGTTGTCTGTATCTGTGAGTTTATTTGTTGCATTTTGTTTTATATTCCATATAGAGTGAAATCATATGGTTCTTGTCCTTCATTTGACTTATTTTACTTAGCATGATACTCTCAAAACAATGGAATATTACTCAGCCATAAAAAGATGAAATATTGCAATTTGGAATACTGTTTTGATTCACCTTTTTTGTTGTTAATCCTCACCTAAGGATATTTTTTTTCCATTGATTTTTAGAGAGAGTGGAAGGGAGGAGGAGAGATGGAGAGAAAGAAACATCGATGTGTCTCACATCGATTGGTTGCTCCCACATGTGTTCTGAGGTACTTGCCCTTGACCAGAATCCAACCTGTGACCCTTCAGTCTGTGGGCCAGCGTTCTAACCACTGAGTACCCAGCTAGGGCCACCTTTATTTCCTTTTAACATCTATTAAAATACCTGTACAATAAAGGTTTACTTAAGGTAAGGAGTAAAGCATACTCAGCTTCATAAGGAAAGAAAATGTAAAATACATTTTACAGCCCCTTCCCCACACCCCCTTTTTATAAGCAACGATTCTTGAATGACTTTTAGGCTATGTTGGAAATTTGCTTACATTTAACACCTTGTTCTTGCAGGATTCAGTAAAAATGAATTACTATTGTATTTCACTACATTTCTGACCCCTTAGCTTACTATGACTGATAGTAGTCAGAAAGGTGGTAGAAAAATACACTGAAGAGTAGAGAGATAAAACCCTGCAATTAAATGTTTTTCACGAATAATCTGCAAAAAGGATAATACACATGCAGATACTCAAGAGTTGATTGTGCGATTTATTTTTAAGCCATTTGATACAATGTTGTCATAGGACATGACACAGTACTTTATTTCTAAAATGTTAGATTCTGTTAGTATTTTCATATCAAACTCTGTTTTCTTCTTGACATAATTGATTACTGCTTTCATTGGGATTTATTTTAAAGTAATTCTAAACTGAAAAACTGCAAGGAAAGTAGAAACTGCACATTTCTCTATTAGGGCAGCTGTGTCTAGAACAGCACAGCAGAATTCCTTTTTTTGCTATTTGATTCCTATTTCTCTTTATTGCTCTATTCATTCTAGAAAGGACTCAGGTCACTCATCAGTCTTTTGAATGAAAATTATTTGAACATACAGATTGAAAACATCCCACCATCTGCAGTAGTGATTTAGTGTATGAAACACAGAAATTTGAGAGTACTGTGAGTGAATTATGCCTTTTTAGGACACTTTATTTCCACTGCACACTCAAGTCCTTTGCTGCATTTCCCTACATACACCAGTTAGCTATTGCTGCATAACAAACAATTCCAAATTGTAGTAGCTTACAACAATAATCATTTGTTCTTTCTTATGAGGTTATGGATTGGCAGGGAGGGTCTGCTGACCTGGAACAGGCTTGGCTAGTCTTGGGTAGCCTCACTCATAGGTCTCGGGGGCCAGCTGTTACTGCACACACAAATGCTATGGTTGTCTCAAGAAGAAGTGCCTCTGCAGTTGTTGGAGCTATGAGATAAATTAGCCACTTTTTTATGGAATTTTGTTTTTTCTTAAAAGAGTGACTAATAGTCAAGCTATGGTGGTTGGCAGACATTTCCTCAAAAATGAAGTAAGTGAGCCTGTCACTTCAAGGAAAACAACTGACAGCATTTGTTGCCAATGATAACATTTGAGCTCTCAAGTGAAAACTCTAATTTTGGAAGACTTGTATCCACCACCCTGAGCTTGACAACCTCCAAATACTTAGAACTTTTTTTATAAGATCGATGGTGATGTTAACCAATGGAATGGTTCAATATTGTGTAATGACGTGTATCAACATTGAGAAGATCTGCCATAACTCAGTGAACCAATATTTTCAAAATGACCAATTCATGATGTTACAAAATTGTGTGTGGGTAAGAGATCCATTCAAAATGCAAGATAGACCAATATATTTTGATGTAACAGAATTGCAATAAAAATTTCATTGATATTGTTTTAGATTCTGTTACAACTAACTTTTGAGAAACTACCACTTGTAGAGTTTTAGTATACTATAAAAAAGGATACCCCCAATGATCTGAAATCGCTATTAAAATATTCCTTCTTTTCCAACTACATATCTGTGTGAGGCTGAATTTTCTTCATATATTTCAACCAAAACAACAAAGCAAAACATATTGAATACAGAATCAGCAATGAGAATCCAGCTGTCTTCTATTAAACCAGACACTAGAGAGATTTTCACAAATGTAAAACAATGCCTATTCTTCTCACTCATTTTTTTTGGGGTTGGAAAAAAACAACTATTTTTCATAATAAATGTTATTTGTGTTTATCATTGTTATTTTTAATGAATTAAAAATTTCTTTGTTTTAATTTCCAATGTGGTAAATATTGATACATATAACCCATATAAAAGTTGTTTGAGGCCCTCAATAATTTTGAAGATTATAAAGGGTTCTGGAGACCAAAAAGTTTGAGAACTACTGAGTTGGAGTACAGCTTAGCTATTGAAACTAAGAGACACATAGAGGAAAAAGGGTGATAATGTGTTTCAGATAATACAGAAACTTCTTTCTTTTCATGCAATAGTCCAGAGATCAATAGAGAGGAAGTCGGAACAATTGGATCTCAGACGCCTTATATCTTTTTGCTCCAATATCTTCTAATCTGGGTTCTATGGATAGAATTCAGTATATCTATGAACCTAAGTAGATAATCTCTAACAGAAATGTAGCATTTCCAAGCTTTATTCATAATTGTGTAAACTTAGAAGCAATCAAGATGTCCTTTGGTAGTGAATAGATAAACTGTAGTATATAAAGACAATCGAATATTAATCAGTGCTAAATAAAAATGAGCCATCAAGCCATGAAAATACATGGAGGAACTTTAGATGCATATTACTAAATAAAAGAAGCTGACTTGAAAAGGGTATATACTGTATTGTTCCAACCATATGATCTTCTCAAAAAGGCAAAACTATGGAGACAGTAAAAAGACCAGTGGTTTCCAGGGGGTAGGGGAAGGGAGGGATGAGTAGGTAGAGCACAGAGGATTTTTAGGGCCGTGAAACTACTCTGTGTAATACTGTAATGGATACATGTCATTACACATTTGTCCTAACCCATAGAATTTACTACTCATAGCGTGAGCTCTAATTCAAAATATGGACTTTGGGTGATTATAATGTCTCAATGTAGGTTCATCAGTTGTAACAAATGAACCACTCCGGTGCAGGATGTTGAAAGTAGAGGAGGCTAGCCCTAACTGGTTTGGCTCAGTGGATAGAGCGTCAGCCTGTGGACTGAAGGGTCCCAGGTTTGATTCCGGTCAAGGGCATGTACCTTGGTTGCAGGCACATCCCCAGTAGGGGGTGTGCAGGAGGCAGCTGATTGATGTTTCTCTCCCATCGATGTTTCTAACTCTCTATCCCTCTCCCTTCCTTTCTGTGAAAAATCAATAAAATATATTTTTTAAAAAAAGAAAGTAGAGGAGGCTATGCAGGTGGGGGCAGAGGGCATAAGGGAAATCTCTGCATCTTCTGCTCATTTTGGTTACGAACCTAAAAACTCTTTAAAAAACGGAGTCTATTTTAAAAACAAAACAAATGTAGCATTTCCATTAATTATAGGCAACAAATCATAGCAGTATTACTAGGACTAGTGACTCTGTCACTAAGAGAAGTCACAGGTGTTTTTATATCACATTACGTTACTGCAGTTATCTCAAACTACCATTTATAGTAATCACTTTAAAACCATGTGAATTATTAGGTCTTCTTGTTAAATCTTGTTATATAATATGTCAACAAAGAAGTGTATGATGTATCATATATTTATTTAAAATATTTAATAATGGTATTTCATTATGATTGGTTTCCTTCATAATTTTTATAATTTTAGTATGGTTGATTTCTAATCCTTTGGATCTTGATGTATTTAAAACATCATTCTGTGAAGATCTCAGGGGGTTCACCAGCATGTCAAACCAGTCCGTGATATAAAATGAGTAAGAAGTCTAAGGTCAAGGTCAAAGAGGGAGAGTAGAGGGCACAAGGGCAAGAACCATCTTTCTAATGAAGAGCACCCAGACTTTCTGCTCACATGCCATTGTTGAGAACGTAGTCACATCTAGCTGGGAAATGTAGTTTCAAGTTGGAAAGCCATGTGTCTTGCTAAAATTTGAGGATGAGTAGAGATTAAATTACTAAAGAAATAAGGGAATAATGAACACTAGGGTGAGGGACACTTCCTAGTCTTTTTTTTCAGGGTTCTGTGGGGCTTCATTTATTCTCTATTGAACATTCTCACTTTGCCTATTTGCTCCTCATCCAGTCTCATGGAGGCCTTTCTTCCTTCTCAGTGATGAGTAGGTTTGTTCTCTGATCATCCACCCCAACCATCCTCTTCTGAACAGTTACACAAAACAGGACTCTGAAGTCAGGGTCATACATGCCCAAATTAATAGGCTGGTATGTTCAAACTAGAAAAGCTGGCAGGATGGTCTCAAAGCATCTCCTCTCCCTCCAAATAAACATTTATTAATTAGAAAGTGGAAAAATAGTAACTTTACCATGGAGAAACCTGGTAGACAGCACCTTAAATCAAGTGATTAAGGCTAATCTCACTAATAATAGACACGTTGACATGTATCCCCTGACATAAAACACCTCTGTGGTATTCCGCCTCCCAAATCCTGACCTATTAAAATTTCATGGCAAAACATCCAGCAAATCCAAATTGAGGGACATGTACAATATAACTGACCAGTACTCTTTAAAAGTGTTAGGATTATGAAAAACAAAAAAAAAAGACAGAGGACTGTCACAGATTGGAGAAACTGAGGAAGGATAAAAGCTAAATGCAATGAGGAATCCTGGACAGGATCCTGGAACAGGAAACATGGCACTAATGGGGAAGGTGACAAAAATCAATTAAGGTCTGTAGTTTAATTAGCAGCATTGTAAGCATGTTAATTTCCTGGTCTCACTAATGGTACTATCCTTTATAATAAAACCCTAATATGCAAATCAACCGAATGGCAGAATGACCAGTCGCTATGACAAGCACTGACCACCAGGGGGAAGATGCTTAACGCAGGAGCTACTCCCTGGTGGTCAGTGCGCTCAGCCAGAAACTGGGCTCACTGCTCCTTAGCACTGCCTTGGAGCTGGGAGAAGCTCCCGCCACCGCCACTGCACTCAGAAGCCAGGCTCATGGCTGGCGAGTGCAGCAGCAGAGCAGCAGCAGTGGCGGAGGCGGCAGCGAGCTGGGGGTGCCTGGCCCAGGTCTAAAGCCTCGGCCTGAGGCTTTAGGCC
>NW_005356674.1:9150140-9154166 GCF_000412655.1 Myotis brandtii
TATAATAAAACCCTAATATGCAAATCAACCGAATGGCAGAATGACCAGTCGCTATGACAAGCACTGACCACCAGGGGGAAGATGCTTAACGCAGGAGCTACTCCCTGGTGGTCAGTGCGCTCAGCCAGAAACTGGGCTCACTGCTCCTTAGCACTGCCTTGGAGCTGGGAGAAGCTCCCGCCACCGCCACTGCACTCAGAAGCCAGGCTCATGGCTGGCGAGTGCAGCAGCAGTGGCAGGAGCCTCTTCTGCCTCCACTACAGGAGGGCAGTAAGGAGCGAGGGCAGTAAGGATCCAGGAGTCCTGGATGGTGAGAGCCCTGGACTGCTGCGAGAGGGATCCCAGACTGTGAGAGGCTCAGGCTGGGCTGAGGGGACCCCCACCCCCAACCCAGTGCATGAATGTCGTGCACCAGGACTCTAGTGGCTATATAAGATGTTAACATTAGGGGCAACTGGGTAAAGGCTCTATGGGGACTCTCTATATTATTTTATAACTTTGCTATCAGTGTAAAGTTATTACAAAAAAAAAAATTAAAAAAAAAAAAAAAAAGACCATTACAGTTATGAAGTAGCAACGAAAATAATTTTATGGTTGGGTCACAACATGAGGAACTGTATTTAAAGGGCCAGAAGGTTGAGAACCACTGGAATAGTTTTAGTACTATTATCATTCAGTGTCTTTGGGGAGACTAAATGAGGGGAGTCTGGGATCCCCTGGGAGGCTCTCCATTTCCCTGTGGTCCCACACTTCTTGTTATGCCCATCGGGGTCAGTGCTAATCATTGTGTGGTCTGTAAATTCTTGCGAGTTTGTGGAAGAAACTGAGAGTAAGCATTCAGAAATTCTGATAGCACTTTGATGGAGTTATTTTACAATTTGTTCAACAAAATTAGAGAAAGGGGCTTGTATTTTGTATTCTTTGTTGTGTCATTTCATTTTTCTAGTGATTTATCATGATAGTTATTTGACGAAAGTGTCAGTCTGCTAGAAATTGGAAACAAAACACACACACACACACACACACACACACACACACACACACACACACACCTGGTTCTTCCCCACAGATAAATACTGATCTAAATTATAAGGCGTATCTGGCAAAAGACTATCCCAGGTAATTGAAAGTAATCAATAAGAAGGAAGGCATTTTTATCGAGCTCTACATATTTTGTAAATGCAACTTGAGCTAACATTTCTGCCTAGAAGCATCTATGTTTAGATGAGAGGCATTTGTCTGTGCGAAATTTTCTGTGGCTTGTGAACCTGCCTGAGGGCTGGTGTATTGCCGGGTGGTTTTCTGGCCTGGAACTTCATCCTAGCCAATGTGCTAAACTGAGATTGGAATAACGACCACAGTCATCTCCTGACTAGACGTAGCAACATTACAGTTATGAAGTAGCAACGAAAATAATTTTATGGTTGGGTCACAACATGAGGAACTGTATTTAAAGGGCCAGAAGGTTGAGAACCACTGGAATAGTTTTAGTACTATTATCATTCAGTGTCTTTGGGGAGACTAAATGAGGGGAGTCTGGGATCCCCTGGGAGGCTCTCCATTTCCCTGTGGTCCCACACTTCTTGCTATGCCCATCGGGGTCAGTGCTAATCATTGTGTGGTCTGCAAATTCTTGCGAGTTTGTGGAAGAAACCGAGAATAAGCATTCAGAAATTCTGATAGCAATTTGATGGAGTTATTTTACAATTTGTTCAACAAAATTAGAGAAAGGGGCTTGTATTTTGTATTCTTTGTTGTGTCATTTCATTTTTCTAGTGATTTATCATGATGGTTATTTGACAAAAGTGTCAGTCTGCTAGAAATTGGAAACACACACACACACACACACACACACACACACCTGGTTCTTCCCCACAGATAAATACTGATCTAAATTATAAGGCGTATCTGGCAAAAGACTATCCCAGGTAATTGAAAGTAATCAATAAGAAGGAAGGCATTTTTATCGAGCTCTACATATTTTGTAAATGCAACTTGAGCTAACATTTCTGCCTAGAAGCATCTATGTTTAGATGAGAGGCATTTGTCTGTGCGAAATTTTCTGTGGCTTGTGAACCTGCCTGAGGGCTGGTGTATTGCCGGGTGGTTTTCTGGCCTGGAACTTCATCCTAGCCAATGTGCTAAACTGAGATTGGAATAACGACCACAGTCATCTCCTGACTAGACCCTTGTTTCCATCCTGGCACATAATTTATCCTCCACACTGTTGCCAGAAAAATAATCTTAGTAAAATGCAATTTTTTCATGTTACCCTGATGCTCAATATCCTTCAGGGATTTTCCATTATTCACAAGACGAAGTTCAAACTCTAGCCGCCTGTACCAGGTCCTCCATGACCTAGTTCCGGTTTATTTCTCTGGTCTATGCATTTTAGAAAGACTATCCCTCCTTGTCAGTCTCCTTGTCCCTCCTATCTTCAAAGAGCTTCTCAAGTGTCACCTTTTTTTTTTTTTTACTTTCATTAGCATATATTTTATGCTGAATTTATTCCCGGGCCGTAAGTTTTTGTTTAGTTTCTTCTAGGATACTTTTTCGTTCTGTGCAGCCTCCTCTTCTGGTTTGGGAACAGTCTGCTCTTTTTCAGTAGGATCATCTCCGTGTGGCAGGGAAAGCGTATGAATGGGTCAGTTCTGTGCTACATCTTGGGAAGTTTGTTCACCTGAAGTGTTCAATGACCAGAGAATCTACATCTAAACCGGTAAGTTCATCATTACTCTGCAGTTTTAAGCATGTGCAGCACATTTGCAGCACTCTTTTTTGGGCCACCAACCCTGTGTCCAGCCCCACTGTTTGGCCTGAGGACACCTACCAACTCCACCATTGTAACAGCAGAATGGCACACACTGTTTCTCTCAAGTGACATCCTTCAGATACTGGGTGGCTTTTTGGATATGCATACCCTTAATGGCAGTTTCATGAGTGTTCTTAAAGTGAACACAAAGTTCTGAACCTCTTGATTTGCATGATTTTGTGGGGCTTTCTGGGTCAAATGAATAGCAAACTATTTTCAGAGGTCACCCCCGGCCGCTTACGGGAAGAGCTCAAGTGCCATCTTATTTATGAAGCCTTTTTTGAACTTCCCCTTGACACTCCACCAAGGTAGAACTGACCGCTTCCTCTTTTATGATGCCTACCTGTTTCTGAAACGGTGCACCAAAGTTTCTTTAGTGAGGTTTGCAAAACAAAGAAAGCCAAAGCCAAAGATAGTGCTACTTCGTTCTCCAGTTGAGAGTTAGATGTTGAGTTAGGCTGCGTGAGAAGACTTGCTGGAGGCATGATGGATACTGAACTCGGACACAGGAGAGGTGACAGGACAGTTCCCCAGCCCTGGACTCTCTAAGTGGTGCAGGGAGGAGAGGGGGTGGAAATGGCTCACTTCCTGGCAGCTGCTCCTTGGCCTGGGGCACTGCTTAAGGAAGGCAGAGTGACCCCAATGAGTAACCAGATTATGATTTAGTTCACTAAACCAGGCACTCAGCTGATTACTGAAGGACATTCTGACTGGCCCAGAAAGCACCTAATGGGTGAAGACTGGTATTTACGTTTATAGCACATTTTGATTAATTAACTTTAGTGTGCTCTCTTTTCATATAACTACGTCAAGAAGTTGTGCATGACGTTTCATGTCATTCAATTAAAGGCAATGTCATCCGTGGTTACAAAGAGGTAAAGACTTATCAAGACTCTATTCTCCAACATCAGATTAGGCATTTTGTTAAATGTTGTCTGTATATGGAGAGAATAGTCCCCACTGTAGGCAATATTTGGATTTAACAAACCATTTCTTGTTCAAAATCCAGTCAATGGATGCATTTATTACAATAACTTGATTTACTGTTGATGCCAGAATATATTAAGTTAAAAATATGTTCAAGTTGAATTGGCTTTATATTGCAGAGTTTTAAAAACTCAGATTGCGGAGTTTTTCAACTTGGATCTTAGTTGAATATTAGCTACCATCTGGCTGAATCCCTTGAGACTATATATATATATTTGTGTATATAT
>NW_005356674.1:9154180-9193091 GCF_000412655.1 Myotis brandtii
TATATATATATTTTTAAACAAAGAATTCTGAGAGCCACAGAGGTGAAGTAGGTTGTCTAATGTCACACAACTATTTAATGGCTGAGCTAAACCCATAAGCCAGGTAATAACCATATTTCCTGAATAAACATCAGGACATTTGGCTTGACAAAGTAAATTTTCTGATTTGTAATTTTTTTACTAAGAAAAGTCTTTCAGAGGTACCATATTTTGTAACACGTTAAACAAAGAACCTTCCCTGAAGAAAAGAAAATGAGACTGAGTCTGTCCTGGACTCTCTAGTTTATTGGGTTCCATGAACTCAACAACACAGATGAAAGATGTCCATTTATGACCTCAGGACTGGTGTCTACTTACCTCTTCAGTCTTTGGTATGATTTCCTGGTTCTATTCAGCTGCCTTCTACCACCAGCTCTTCTCTGCCAGCACCCCAGTCTGACATGGAATAAGTTATGCTGCCAAATTACTCCTTTGTGTTTGAGTGTTTGCCATCGCATAGAGGATGGAGAGTTTTGACACAAAGGATGGAAAGGCATGAACCTGTAGCAGGCAGGACAAGCTGCCAACAAAACTGTACATGTCCCCTTTCCCTTGTATGGAGTTATTACTGGAAAGTTGGCTATTCAGCCATGAACTACATTTCCTAGTCCCAATGCCCTGCCCCCTCCCCTGCCCCCATTTCTTGTTTTACTTCTCGATGTGGCCACCTGACTGGTCTTCACCAATGGAATGAGGATGGGAGTAATATGTTATTTTCAACCCAAGGCTTCATGCTCTCTTTCCTTTCTGCCAGCTGGATACCCTAGGCCCTAGGGCAGTGATGGCGAACCTTTGACACGTGTGTCAGAGGTGACACGCGAACTCATTTTTTTGGTTGATTTTTCTTTGTTAAATGGCATTTAAATATATAAAATAAATATCAAAAATATAAGTCTTTGTTTTACTCTGGTTGCAAAGATCAAAAAATTTCTATATGTGACACGGCACCAGAGTTAAGTTAGGGTTTTTCAAAATGCTGACAGGCCGAGCTCAAAAGGTTCGCCATCACTGCCCTAGGGCCTAGGGGGTGGCAAAACGTGCAAAGATGGAAGGAACCCAGGTCACCTGAAGCACCACCTAGAGGAGATCTTCCTGCTAACCAGGAAAAATAAACTTCAGATGTGTCTGAGTCTTTACACACTTTGGATTTATTAGAGCAGCTAATACTCCCCTAGATAATACAGAGCCTCTGGTTCTAAAAAGTTTTGTTTTCACTTTGAAGGTAGGCTTTCACCTAAAAATTAGTTTTAAGTATTTTTACGAAATATTTAATTTAATTGAGCACTCTAAGTGTTTAAAGAGTTCTCAATTTTCCCCAAGAGCTTAATAAAGCAAAATGGATTGAGACACTTGATGAAGCATCTAATAAACAAATTACTTGTCTAAATTTTGCTGATATCATGCTGTTCACTCCTAAATAAATTAGATTTTAATTTTAATATCAATGTATAGAGGTAAAGGATGTTGTTCTTTGAAAATAAACTAATGTTTATATTTTAGACTCATTTTACAGTTGTACTTATTCTTTATCTCTTTTGAAAAAAAGGTTGCCAATGACATAAAAAAATGTCATTAGCAACAAGGTTAATAAATTTTTTTTTTTAAAAAAAGCAAGATATTGAAAAAGGACAAGAAATATATGCTAACTATAATTATTCACGTGGTTGCTGTGATTGAGTTTCAATCCTAAGTATAAGCTTCTTGTCAGGATGGGTAAGAGGGAGGCATGATAAATTACAACTCAGCCACCAGAAAGGAGATAGTGTACTTACCTCTCAGGGGAGGCAAAGCTTTGTCTAGTACCAAAATCTCAAAGAAAGGGTCCTCAGTGTTTCCATCTCAAGGGAGTGGGACCTTCCAAGAATGAAATCGTAACAGAATGTTTTAAATTCTTCAACTTAGTTTTGTGACATGAATTTTTGATGATATTGAAAAGGGAGGATTAGGCTAAATAATTACGGAAAACCTTTTATTTTGATTTCTCACGTATCTTAAAACCAAGGGAACTTGGTACACCTTTGACTCAGGATGGGTAAGCTCTGGACCAAATTGCTGGTTTGATTCTAAAAGTAATTTGAACAAATCATGTCATTAGTCAAGGTGAATTGATAATTGAAGGTGATCATTCTTGTTTTTTTTAAAAAAATATATTTTTATTGATTTTAGAGAGGAAGGGAGAGGGGAAAGAGAGATAGAAACATCAATGATGAGAGAGAATCATCAATAGGCTGCCTCCTTTACACCCCCTACTGGGGGTCAAGCCTGCAACCTGGGCATGTGCCATTGACTGGAATCAAACCCAGGACCCTTCAGTCCGCAGGCCAACACTCTATCCACTGAGCTAGAGCTAAAGGTGATCATTTTGATTTCCTTGGGAGGGAACTTGGTTATGTCAATGTATGACCTTGGAGTTCTCATAGACTAAGGGTTCTTTGGTTAGGATTCCTAAGGAAGCACCCCCATATTGAAGCACAAACCACCCTAATTAGACTCTTGAAACAGGAACCTTAGGGGAATATAGGCAGGCTTAGGGAATTTTTAGAATTGGGGTCCATGGAAAAACACAGGGCTACAGACTGGGAGAAGGCACATTTCCATAACACAAGGAAGCCACATGCAGTTACATTTTCATAAGACAAGGGAACTGGAAGTAGCCAAGAAAGGTCTATATTTACAAAATAAAGGAGGAAGAAAGCCCAGAAGGCATCAGAGGACAATGAGGGAGGGGGGCCTCAGGATTCACTATAGTAACCAGTCTAAGGGAACAGTGACCAATCAGGGGGGATATCGAGGCACCAGGCACTGCAGCCTTTATAAGCCATAGGGAAAAGGAACTCAGTGGGACCCTTTCCCCCTCCCCACTTGGGAGGTCTGTACTTGCTCTTCAGTAAATCTCCACCTTTGCTATACTACCCTCTGTTCGTGGATTCATTCTTTGACTCCGTCAGACAAAGAATCCAGGTTCCAGTCCAAAAATTCCGTATCACTTTCAGGTACAGGTCTTTCTCAACTTGGATTTAATGTGCTCAAAGAATATTGTAGCTGGAGATGGTCTTATTAGTCACCATTTTTTAGGTTGATGATCAGCCTGCAGTCCCACAGAAAGTGAAAAAAGAACTGGAATCAACACCCCAAATATTTCTAAGTCCCTTAGAATTTTTGCTTATTTCTATATTATCTTGTTTCATCAAATATAGGTAAGCATTGCAAAAGGGATCAATGTGCAAATATTAAAATGAAAAGTTGAAATATTAATCTCTAATAATAGAATGATGTTATGTTCTTTTTACTCTCTGAGGATTTCAAAGCACTTAACATTACCTCATTAAGCCAGGTGCTGAATCAGAGATTGGATGTTATAACTTTATTCTTATTATTTATTTAATACTATCAAAGGAGTTGGTTCTCAGTGGGAATTGATAACTCCAAAACCTTTGCTTCATGTTCTAAATGGACAAGTACCATCAGTCAATATTTCTTTTCCAAAGATAATCAATAATCATTCAGAAAAATAGTAACAAGTTACTCATAAAAATCTTCCTAAATGAAGTAATCAAGTAATTTTTAAAACTTTGTAAGTTTATATTGGTTTGATTTGGCATGTGTGGCCTAATAGGAATAAAGGAGTTTGTGAGATTTTATTAGCTAAGAAAGAAAAGAGGAAAACCACTTATTCTTTCTTAACAATTCAAACTTAGAATTTCTACCTCTTAGAAGTTATCCATTGTATTGCAAATTCATTCTCGCTTTTAAAATGCAGGAATACTCTATTGTTTAAAAAAAGTGAGTGGTGACTTTATGCTTGTCACTGCCTTTTAAAATGCTTTATTATTATTATTATGCAATTTAGGTAGTTGTTTTGGCTCCTAAAAATGTTGTTCTCAATATGAGTTTCTCTTTTTAGATCAAAAAGCAGTTACCTGTTTTCTCGGACTTTGTTTTTCTTGATAGAAAGTTTGCCAGAGTTTGGCTAATTTAATTAAAAACATTAACCATTAGAGCATAGGAGTAATAAGTGGATTGTCTATTTGGCCCTGGTTCCCTTTCAATATGAGTGATTAACTGTTAATTATAGACCTGTGTATGCAGTGTAAGAATTGTTCATATTCAAAGTTAAACTTTCATCCATCTCTAAAATGACAGAGGTAAATGACAGCGATGCAGTTTTGAGAAGTGGTAGACTACATTGACAAAGCTACTGTGAGGTGTTTAGGTGTGTAACACAGACTCACACTCATGTACGTTTTTGATCACTTGCTCTAAGTGTAAACATACCATCATTTTGAATATGCTGCTTAAAGTTCTTGCCTAAAAGCAGAACTCTAGTAGGCTTATTAAAGCGGTTGCAGATCCCTGGGCAGGGAAATTCAGACTCACTTCTTTATTATGCAAATTACAAAGGCTGTGCTAGGGGTGAGGGAATTAATGACTACTAAATGATGATAACAGGTTCCAGCCTCTTCTATCTTTTAGTCACTTAGTGAGGGACAAAAGAGAAAGACTGAGGGGTCATTGAAGAAATAACTTCAAATTTATGATTTGGACCTATTTCACAGGTAGTATTTTTAAAACAGGAATAAACAGATGTAAATAAAAATCACCCCAACTTGCTTCATCTAAAGCTAACACTACTAACATTTTGCTCTGTACATAACATTTTAACACTAGTAACATATGCTCTATGCAATACAGCTTAACATTTTTTATAACATTTTAACACTAGTTAAGTAACATATGCTCTATGCAATACAGCTTAACATTTTTCTTTCAAAAATTATATCACTTTTATGTGACTTTAAATGTCATTCATTTAACTTCATGAATTTCCTCCATGTCTGTAAACATACTTCTAAAATATAAATGGCATTGTATTCCATCTTTCACTGCTGTACCATGATTTATGTAACAAAAGCTTCAGTTTTTGGACATTTAAGTTGTCTCAGATTTTTTTTATTATAATATAAAGTGCTGTGATGAGCATCTCTATACATACATTTTTGTCCAATTAGTTCTTAAGATGAATTGTAGAAGTAAAGTTGTTATGTCAAGGGCATATTACTCCTTAAGATTTTTGATAAATATTGAAATTTTTCTTGCGGAATTTCTACCAATTTATACATCTGTGAACATATAAAATTCCCTTTCCCTCCAAATCTTAAAAATACTATAATTTTTTCAATCTTTCCTAATGTTAAAGTACAGGTCTCAGTTCTGCCAACAGCCAGATTTCATTTTTAATAGCTATTCTTACATTGAATAAATTGAATATTTTTCTTATGTTTATTGGCATATTGTATTTCTTCTTTTTAGTTGTCTATTTATGTCAATGTCTATTCTATTAATGTAATCTTTTTCTTCGTGATTTTACAGCACCCTTTGATTGAGGAGAGGAACTTGTCATCTGTCATATATGTGGCCATTATTTTTTACCAAGTTTTCCATTTGCCTTTTAACTTTGCTGATGGTGATTTTTCTATTTAGACATTTTTACTTCTAATGGAGTCATACCTTTCAGTCTTTTTTTGGGTGGGCTTCTACTTTGGGTGTCATGCTTAGAAATCATTAACCCATTCTAAAATGTTTAAAAATACTTGCCTATAATTCATTTAATGGTTTTAATTTTATATTTAACCTTTAAAGTATTATGAAATATTCCACACATAAAAAACTGGTATGAAGAATAATTTAAGAGAGGCAGTATATGTACTGGTTAAGAGCACAGACTTCTGAGCCTGATTTCCTGGATCCAGTTTTAAAATAAGTCCACAAATTCTTGGACACTCTTGCCTTCAAAAAGTGGAGCCTAATTTCCCTCCCCTTGAGTCTGGGCTGAACTTAGTGACTCAATTCTAATAAGTACATATTATAGAAATGATGGATTATGCCTTTCTACAGTAGGTCATTAAAGACACTGGGGCTTCTCTATCAATCTATCTCTATCTCTATCTCTCTCTCTATCTCTATCTATCTCTATCTCTATCTTTATCTCTATCCCTACCTCCCTCCTCTCCCTCTTCCCCTCTCTGGGGGGAGTTAACTACCATGCCCTGAGTACATTCAATCAACTCTAGGAAAAGGTCCCCGTGATGAGGAACTGAGGCCTTTACCGGCAGTCAAAGAGGAAGCCAATGGAGACTTTAGGCCATCAGCTACATGAGTAAGATTTAGGGGGGTTGTCCAGACCCAGCCTTCAGATGACTGTAGCCCCAGGTGATATATTGGCTGCATTATCATGACAGAGCCTGAGGCAGAGACCCCCAGCTGAAGTGCTCCAGGGTTTCTGATTCTCAGAATCTGTAAGAGATAATAAATGCTTGTAAGACTGCTAGGTTTGAGGGTAATTTCATATGTAGCAATAGATGACTAATACAGTGGGCATGAATCTTCAAGCTGTGTGATTTTGTGCCTTAGTTTGCTTATTTTAAAGTGGAGAAAATAATAGGACTCTCTTTATAAGATAGTTTTGTGACGTTTATGTAAATGAACATATGTATAGTACTTATAAGCATGCCTGATGTGTGGTGAGCTAAGTTTTGCTATTATCTAACAAATATCTGTGTATCCCAACTCAGCTTAAGATAAAATGCTACTGATAGAATTAAAGATTCATTTATTTCCCTCCTCAAATGTAATGTATATATATTTAACTATTTTGAATACATGGAACTTATTTTGATAATTAAGTGAGTTAAAGAGTTAATATAGATTTTTTTGAAATGGATAACAAATTTTCCCAGCACAACTTAATCATCTATCCTTTTCTTATTGATTTATTGTGAGCTGCCCTATGGTCAGGGTCATGTGGCCAAGAACTGAGGGAGGTCTCAGTTCTGACAACAGCCAGTGAGGAACTGAGGCCCTCAGTCCAACAACTCAGAGGAGCTGAATCCTGTCAAGGACCACATATGTGAGTGTGGAAGTGGATCCTATTCCACTTGAACATTTAGATGATATCAGAGCCCCAGCTGCTACCTTGACTTTAGCCTTGTGAGAAAACTTGAGCCAGAGGCACCCAGCTAAATCAAGCTTGGATTCCTGATTTAAAGAAACTGAAATAATAGCAAGTTTGTTTTTTATGCTTCTTAATTTGGGGATAATTTTTATGCAGCAATAGACAACTAACACAATTATTCTTTTCAACTTTTTTGTATTCATCTTCATTTATCCTTTCACAAGAACATATTTTGCCTCATTCCAAAAAAATTTTGAGGCTTTTAATTGGTATAACATATTTCAAAATCATTTGGGGGCCAATTGATACCTTATGTAATGAATTTTCTGATTAAAAAACCACATTGTATTCCTCTCAAATTATACTGCTTCTTTCATGTGCCCCCCAAGTTAAGAGTTTTCTTTATACATATTTCTTGTTAGGTTTATTATTAGCTATTTTATACTTTTCAGTGGTATTGCAAATGGGAATAATTTTGACTTGATTATTGTTTATATATAGGAAATTAATGGATTTTTCTACATATATCCAATAATCTACCACTAAATTGAATTCTATTATTAGTCTTCATTGCTTTTTATTTTATCTCTTGGGGTTTTCTAAATGCACAATGATTCACTATTCTTCTTAAGCAAACTTAATGATACTGAAGAAAAGCCAAAAGTGTGTGTGTGTGTGTGTGTGTGTGTGCATGTACTATGTGTATGATCATGAGACACCAAGAATTTAGAAAGAAATAAAACTCAGTAGCTATGTTTTATTCAGTTATCTCTGCATCACTTAGCATATCTATTAGGATATCTATACTAATAAAAGGGTAATATGCTAATTAGACTGGGAGACCTTCTGGACGTCCTTCTGGACAAAGCCATGGTGGCAGGGCCAAGACAGACGTGGTTAGGGGCAATCAGGCCAGGAGGTTCAGTTGGGGATGAGCAGGCTGGCAGGCAGAATGGTTAGGGGCGATCAGGAAGGCAGACAGGTGAGTGGTTAGGAGTCAGTGGTCCCAGATTGCGAGAGGGATGTCTGGCAGTCGGACATCCCCTGAGGGGTCCCAGATTGGAGAGGGTGCAGGCTGGGCTGAGGGACATCCCCTCCCCTGTGCACAAATTTCATGCACTGGGCCATTAGTAGAAGAATATTAAATGAATGAGTGAATGATCTCCTTCCTTGTAGTGTGGTTTCTACTAGTTCCTGTCTTAATGCTCTTTTCTGAGCCAGCTAATTGTGAGGTCCCACCATGTTCTGAGCTGAGCCTAGGTTAGATATGACATCTGCTAAGTCCTCAACACTCCACCAACATGATCTAAATAAGTACATTACTTACCTTCAAAGACCTAATGATTTGTTGGGGGAGGCAATATGAGTATACATGCAATCATTAAAGAATAGACTTGTGGTAGATAATATGGTACTTCCCTGGACCCACAAGGGGCTTGTATAAACTAGGCAAATGTACCATCCATTTGAACAGTGCTCATTGTGGGCCTACACTGAACCAGGGAGTGTGGGTGGAACAAGGCAGTATTTGAGAGGGAGTCAGGATCCTATATGAAAGAGTACATTGGGTGCCCAGTCCAAAGGGCAAAGAGAGGTGCAAAACCAAGCAACGAATCTAAAAACTGAATGGGTAGAAAGTCTTTGGAAGAACAAGTTGGGACAAATTTCTTTTAATCAAAGTGGTAGTTACTAGGACTTCAGCATCTACCTGGTTCCTGGTGCATGACTGGGGGTAGGAGTGGCTGCAGAACACTTAAGGAACCTCCCAGGGTTGAGCTGAAATAACTGTAAGGGAGTGTTACTCAGAGGAGAGAAACAAAAGCCAGGGATTCTGTAGGCTAAGGTAAGCAGCAAGATTTTCTTCAAGTACAAGGAAAACCAATGGAAGGCTTTCAACTTGGGAACGACATGGCCTGACTTACATTTTTAGCAAAGTCTTTCATGTTCACTGTATGGAAAATGTGACAAAAATGGGATTTGAGGGAGTTAGGAGGACATTGCAGTGAGCTGGAGAGAGGTAGCTCTGGCTGGGACAGGTTGATGATGGAGATGGAGCGTGCTATCCATTGAGGCCTATTTGGAGGTAAACAGAGAAGAAACATTCTCCACCCAAGACTTTGAGGTCTCTGGCTTTAAGACCCTGACTTAACTAGACTTCTTTGTCATTGTGATGAGGATTGAAAAACTCAAACTGGAGGTGAGGACGCTCCATCAATCTGGGTAAATGGGCCAGCTGAGTGGGATTTTGTGGATACTGTTAAGGTAGTTCTAGCATTGGGAAGGGTAATTTATGTCTCTGTGAAGTTTTCACCGCTAACCCCCTTTTTTTCAAATCTTTAAAGTATATTTTATTTATTGTAATATAACATGAATTTATTTTAATAAAAGTAATGATATTGGATATTCCCAAGTGCAAAAACTTATGGTGAACCTCATATAATTCATTTCATAGGCTTAAGAAACATTATAGGAGAATGTCTTTTAAATAAATGCATAACCATGCTTAGAAATTTAGAAGTTTTACAGCCTGTTTTTAAAATACTTTTCATCTTAATTTTTTCCTTTTAATTCTAATATATTCTGTAAAAAACTATTACTGCTTTCCTGCCAGTAGTTTAGCCTATTATAAATTTGGTTAAATTAATACAAAGTTAATGGCTATATTTTAGAGTAACCTCTTGAAATGCAATAGCTTTATTGGAACAAAACGATTTTTTTGCCAAAATTATGTGAAACTAATGAAAAATTAATTGCTTTATAAAATGCTGGCTTTTATCTAAAACTAATAATTCCTGTACATCTCTTAATCCTCCCACAAACAGTTGGCAGGAAATAAAATCTAAGTTTACCGATTCAAATTCCCTAAGATCCTCAGAGTCATTTTTATTTTTGCATGATCCAACCTTTTAACTTTCTCACAACTTTAATCTTAAAAAATCAGCTTCCTAATTAAATTCAGACATATCATTCCCCTAAAGGGGAGTTGGGAACACCAAGTCTAACTCAGATTTAAGACTTGGAGCTAACACTTTTACTTTCTTCACAGTTCACATTGGCATTTTTATATATATCCCTCTAAAATGTAATGATTTTTTATCTCTTAAGTTCATGTGTGGGACTATGCCTTTAATCTATTCTTTACTGTGTTTCAATCATAAGTAAATCATGCAATGACATAAATTACTTAATCCTGTGTCTTCTTTGGAAACATATTAAGGGCTAGATACAGAAGAAAAAATTATTTTATGCCTCTGTATTGCTCACACTTTTAGGTTTTTGTGTAGCATTTGAACACTATCAAGGTGTCCTATTAATAACAATTGCACACAGGAGCCACATTTGGAGATTTTAAAAGTTTTTGCTACTTTTGGATTAGGATAGGTTTAAAGAAAAAAATCCCAAACTGCCCTTTGTCATCAGCATTCGCCATGATTCTACTGTTTTAATGATAATTCATTCTGGTGTATAACTATTTAGCAGGGAGACTATTAATCCCCAGCTACTTTTAAAAATGAGACCACATGTGATTATTTTATCCCTTGTTTTATGCTTAGCAGTCCTTCCTGCCTTGATTCAGTAAGAGAGGCTTTCTTAACACTCTGAAAGAGAAAAACAAAACATTGCCCAACCGAATTTGTTGATTAAGCTTTTTTTAGCATGAAAGGGAAATAGTCCAAATTTCAAAACAGGTTTGGAGAATGCGATTTGAGTGTTATCGAGAAGCATTCTCCTCCACAGACTTCTCCCCTCAAAAATGTTTTTTTTTTTCATACAGAGAATGGACCCTCTTTTCTTAGGTTAATTGCTGGAATATAATGAGGTTTGGTTTCATTTTTAGCAATTTCCGGATTCTATTCCAGGACATTTGGGATAGAGCCCAAGAGCTTAGCATGTTTTTCTTTTTTCATGGTAAAATTGTGCAAATATGCATTAGAGTGTGAAAACAAACAGTCTAATACATTTTTGCAAAGCTCTTTATGTTTACTGTTTATTGCAGATACCAGATCCTAATTAAAATGCGCTAACAAAAGCCAAGATACAAAGAACAAAGATATAACGAAACTTCATCTTTATAAAATATTTGTGATTAATCCTGGGGGATATATGGCCTCCCAGCACTGCAGTGGAATTCTAAAAGGCTTTTTTCTTCAGCCAAACTAGGAAGGTGATCAAATTCAGCTTGTCTGATAGTTCAAGAAAGACAAACTATGCTGTGGTTATTTGAGGATGCTATGTACTTCTTAGAGAGGCTCCCATAATGCTTTGATTCAAGATCTTGAGGGTTTTTTTCACTATATATTTGAAATGAATAGCAACCAATTTTAAAAAAGTAATCAAAAGAAGAAGCATTAAAAGCATATTTTTTGGCTAGAGATGAATTTAGATCTGATCTTTTTTTCCAGTTGACATTTTCTATATGTGTGGGAGAAATTACTTTTTGCTACTTGCGCACGTAGGAAAATTAAAAAGGTAAATGGAAAAATGGAGGATGGCGTCAATCAATGGAATGAATAGGGATTTGGAGTGACAACAACAAAAAATTTAGTTGGGACTCTGCTTTCCAGCTTTGTGACCTTAGGTCAGTGATGTAACTTCTGGGAGTTTCAGTTTCTTCATCTCTACTAGGGGGATATCAGTGGTAATGTTATGCAGTTGTGTGAATTAAATGAGATTAGCTAGGTAACACACTCTTCTTATTAGAGGCAAATACATTCATTTTTTCAAAAGGATGTGCATACCACAACCTGTGCTGTGAGATTTAAGGGGAGAGAAGAGGAGAAACCTGAAACACCACTTTACCCTTGTTCTATTTTGTTTGCATTTGAATTATTTTTTTTGAACAGCTTCTCTTTTCTACTTACTTACTTATTTATTTATTTATTATATCAGGGCAGATTGCAGGGGAAGGGTACTATGTATTTTTAAAGATGGAGAAATCTTGTGAAAATCCTTTATGTACTGCAATAGTCCTCAAAGTGTGTCCTTGACCAAGTGCATCAGCATCACCTGGGAACTTGTTAAAAATGCAAATTCTTGGGCCTCACCTCTCAGACCTACTGATTCTGGTGATGGGGTCCAGTAATCTGTATTTTAACAATCTATCTAAATGATTATAATGCACATTAGATTTTAAGAACCACTGATCTATACATGTTTTGTCTTTCTCTGTAACAGCAGCCTGATAATGCACAGGTCCCAACACTCACAGAGGTCTTCCTTGTATATAAGAGAGATCTTGAGAGATAGTATGCCATAGTTTTTTAGAACACAGGATCTAGATTAAACTATCTTGATATGTAGCTCAGCTCGTTTACTTATTAGCTCTGTGTCCTTGAGCAAGATTCTTAACCTCTCTGTGCCTCAGTTTCCTCTACTGTTGAATGGAGATAATAATATCTGACACAGAAATTGGTGAGACAGTAATACACTTAAGACAGCACCAAACAGAAAGCTTAAAGAAATATGAGCTATTTTATTATCTAGTGAATATAGAGGACATTGCAAAATCTAGAGAATCAGCAAAAAAAGCCAGTCCAGTAGGTGTTGAATCTCAAATTATAGCATATATTTTTGAAATCATTTCTTATTTTTTTTCACTAAAGATTTGTTGTCAGCTTAGTACAAGCCAGGCATTATGAAAGGTAGTGAAGATATGGTGAAGAATAAGAAAGATTTGATTTGCTTGTATGATGCTTAGAAAGAGAGGCATTAAAAATAATTTTATAATTAATTAATTGAATACATTGTGGTGAATGCTATGAAGGAAGAGTATAGTATGCTATGAGAGTGTTTAACTGGTAAAGTTAGCTCTGCATGTAGTGGGTGGTGGTGGAGGATCAGTGAAACTTTCCTCAGAGAACCCTGAAGGATTCATGCGAGTTTGCTAGGCCAAGAAGGGCATGAGGGCAAGCATTCCAGGGAGAGAGAACAGCATGTGTAAAGGCCCTGAGGTAGGTAGGAGCTTGGTGCTTTGGAGGAGCTAAAAGAAGACTAATGTGATTGGAGTATGGGGGAAATACAAGACTAAATTATCCCAATGATGATGGATAGCCATTGAGGAGGCTAAGCAAGGAAGTGACATTTATTATTAGAAATACCTCTCTATGGGTTGGAGGGGGCCAGAGATGAGAGGAAATTGGTGGTTGTATCTGTAGTACAGGAGAGATAGGCTTGGGCTATGGTAGTAGAGGAGCTGGAGAGAGGCTAGTGGAATTGAGGAATTGTGGATTTGGTGAGATATGGAGTGTCAAGAATGTGTCCCCTGATGCCACTGACATTAATAAGAAGCACCTCGAAGAGCAAATTTGGCAGCAGATCATAAGCCAATTGAGTATGAGGGCCATGTGGAACTTCAAAGAAAAGAACATAGCGTAGGCAATTGGTTATATGAATCTGGACATCACAGAGACGTCTCCAGTAGAGGGAGTGGTTGGTATGTATAGAGTAACTGAATCAGTGAGAATGGATAAGGTTATAAGGATATCCAGGCCGACTGTCGACAAGAAGTTTGAGGATTGAGTTCAATAAAACACTGGCATTTACAAGTGAAGTAGAGGGGGGCCAGACCTTAAAGAAGGAATGGCCAGATGGTAGAAGACCAGGCTGGGATGTCACAGAAGCTAAGGAAAGAGAGGGCTCCAAAATGGAGGAGGGAGTTAACTGGGCCAAGTATGATGGGAACTGAAAAGTGTCCATGAAATTAAGCTAAAGAAAGGTCCTTGGCAACCTTAGTGAGAACAGTTTTTGAGGAAAAGTGGCTCGTGGAATGAATGGGAAATGAGGAAATAGAAATAATAAAGTTAGACATATTTGGTTGAGCAGGAGCAAACAGAAATAAAATGGTTATTTCAGGATGACATGGAGCCTAAGGAGGATAATTATTTATAGAAGAGAGTGTCGAACATGTTTTAAGAATGGCAGGGAGAAAAATCAGTGGAGAGGAAGAAGTTGAAGAGATATGAAGAGTGTGTGTTGATAGTGGGGGTTTTGAGGAAGCCAGAGAGAGAAAACCACAGTATGCATGGATGGTCTAGATTTAGACACTAGCCTTAAAGTACAGGCAGCTCCTTTGTTGAACAGGAGGTCAGGGGGATGGGATATGTACAGATTCTGGTGGATTTGTAGGTTTGGTGGTGGGAAGTTGAGAGGTTTCTGTTTGGTGGTTTCTATTTTCTCTGTGAAGGAGTAGGCAAGGCCATCTGTTGAGTGTGATAGAGGAGCTGTGAAGGTTAGAGATTTGGGAAAGTGAAGACTGAAATTGTCATTGAGAGTGGAAAAGGGAGGCAAATGTAGCATGGTTATTGTAAGAATTCAAATAAGAATGGAGACCATGAATTTGTAATGGCACGCATGTCTGTGAGCCTCTGCTCTCCCTCTGATAGATTATGTTAGTTGGGAGACAAACACACAAACAGTTATTTATAACACAGTGTAAGACGTGAAGTACTGTCAGTCTGTGGAGAGAAGCAGCTTTGAGCTCCAAAGAGTAGAGACAGTGACCTCAATAAAGAATCAGCTGCCTTGTCATTTCCCCCCCTTTGGATTCCAGTAGAAGGGAGGGAGGTGAACTGCTATTAAGAAGACTAGCAGAACAATGCACTGACCACATGCCCAGGCCCAGAAGATGGGGAACTGCCTCCAACCTCCCACTTCGGGTGACACTTTGGCTCTTGAGTCTGAGTCCCATGGCCACCGGGGCTTGGGCTTGTTCTGGAGAGAGGATACGACTGTGGCTGCCACGTCAGGAGCAAGTTCCACGTGCTAAGCAGCCTGAAGAGCAACAAATCAGGATAGCTCAAAGAATCAGCCTCATACAGTATCTGCCGAAAGGAGTTTATGGCCATGGAAGAGATGGAGCTGAAGACAAGATCCAGGAGTGCATCATCTGTTGGATGGACTTTGTTCACAGAGACCCCATTTGATCTCTGCCATGCATGCACCTGTACCACATGGACTGCAAAGACGAGTGGCTGATGACAGACACCACGTGTCCCTACTGCAGGTGGCCAGTGGATACAGTGCAGCCTTCATCCTAGGAGATGGACTGAGCCAGGATTTCTGGTGTGATTTCAAGTGAATCACCATTTTTAGAGATTTTGATCGTTTGTCAGTGAACCTAGTCAGGGATTAGGAATTAAGATCATGCACAAAAGGTTTATAAAGGAAGAATATTTAAAATAAAAGAAAAAAGAAAAGGAAAGAAGTGAAGTACTTCCATTAGCTATGGAGTTCTTAGAATGGAGACTTTCTAACTAGGGATCTAAAGATAAGCCAGCGTTAGCCAGGTGAAGAGATGGAGGGAGAGGGTTTGAGCAGGAAGGGCAAATGTGAATAAGTCAAGAGGTGTGGGAAGACATAGCTCTTGTGAGGAGCTGAAGGCAGTTCCCAGGTAGAGCAGAGTGTATGAAGGTGTGGGGAAAACAGGTGGGAGTGAGTGGTTAGGAGAGCTGTTGGATAGGAGATGGGTGGGTGTGCAGCTCAAGCATGTCTAAGCCAGTGATTCACCAGGTGTGGTCCCTGGACCAGTAGAGACCAGCTACAATAGCATTACCTGGGACCTAGTCAGAAATGCAAATTCTTGGCCTCTACCCCAGACCTAACGTATCAGAAATTCTGGGAGTGGGCCCAGTGACCTGTGTTTTACCATGTCCTCCAAGTGTGGCTGATGCATTCTAAAGTTTGAGAACCAGTGTTCTTAAGCAATGAGGAGCAATTGGTTAAAGTGCCTTGTTAGTAGGGGAGGACATGTTCAGAGGCAGGCTTGTGAAAATCTCTGGCCACAGGGTGGAAAATGGAGGGTCCTGTTTGTGGATCCCAGCCAAGGATTTCAGCAGGGCTAATTTATCAGCTGGGTTACTGATCCCAGGGCAGGGTCTTCCAGCCAATGTCTCCATGGTGACTAGAACCAACTTGGAAGCTCCCTAATGAGCACTCCTCTCCAGCAGCTCTCTGCTGCCCCCCTCTGTCCACAGACCACATTCATGGCTCCCAGGCCCATGGTTCCCAGGCCCGCACCTCCCAGACTGATCGTTGGCCTGACTCCTCTGTACCCTCACCTTTGTCAAACCAGGATGTGTTAGGGTTAGGGTAATGTCTACATATTAAATACATTAGAGACAGTGGGTTGACAGTCTTTGAATGGATGGTTCTAAAGAGCCCAGAAAAGAATACTAATCAAGCAGTTATCTTGAGATATCTTAGTTACAAGATTTGCTAATTTTGAGACGAAATTATACATATATCCCCTTGCAGTTCCAGGAAACATTTTATGTAGAGATATAGCATGCTGATATTTCCCTAGAAAAACACTTAACACTCTCAGGGTCTGAAGGCAACATGTGTCTGAAAAAAAAAAAAAAAAGAACATATTTGAAAGCTTTTTCCAAGATTAGTAAGAATGTGACATCAGAAGATCTATTGTGGGATAAGATGATTGCATCAAATTTCACCATCCATCCCTCTCTGTACCATAAACTTTGCTTGGTGGGTTGGCTAGTTTGTGCTTCATTTCATTTGGAAATGTAGAGAAGGATGATTTTTCTATAGACACAGATTGGACTGGCACAGCTGCTGAAAGATAATGGAATCATTTTTGGGAGAATGATACAGGCTGCCTTCCATCCGATGATAACCAAAATAATACGATGCCTTCTAAACAGACAAGAGGCCACATCTCCCAGGTGTAATGTCCAAAAGAGGGAGATGCTTGGGATTTGGAATCAGTCAGACTGGTGTCCGAATCTTTGTCTCATCAATTACCGAAAGTCATGTACTTTTGGTAAATTACTTAACTTCTCTGAACCTACATTTTCTCTTTTGTAAAATGGGTTGTTGTGATGAATAGATAGAATAACACAATCTAGGGTACTTAGGAGGTAATCACTAATGATTAGTTTTTGTTGTCTCTTAGTATGTGCATGAAACTTTAACCTGCTTATATTTCCCTAATTACTTATTCTTCCTTTTACTAAAAACATTTCCTTTTTTATTGAGTTCTTTTTTCATTTTTAGATGATCACCTAGTGTAGTATATCATTGAGGTGCGACCAACACCTTTACCATGTGCCATAACTCTTTATCTACACACATCTACATTCTCAGCCATT
The DNA here is from genome assembly GCF_000412655.1 of Myotis brandtii. NCBI lineage: Eukaryota > Metazoa > Chordata > Mammalia > Chiroptera > Vespertilionidae > Myotis > Myotis brandtii. The sequence goes on from NW_005356674.1 coordinate 9,171,278, forward strand.
CTTGTAGCATTCTCTTGAGTCTTAAACACTTGTGGTATCTTTCTCCCCTCCAGCTCCCTCTTTTTTTAAACTTAATATATAATGTAGTTAAAAAATGGTGTCTGAGAAGTCTAAGTATTTCATGCTTATGAATATACATGGCAGTACTTTGTCTAAAAATGATGAATCACTGGTGACAGGGTAATAAGCAATGGAATCCTGGGAAGGTTGATAGGACAATTCCTAAACATAGTGTGACTATGGTAAAGTTTGATGGTAGATTTCATTCTCCCCAAAGTATATGTCTCAGCTTGGATCTTTCATCTGAACTTGTTTCACACCTTCAATTCATATGCATTAATATTTTTAACATTGATAACCTATTTTTTTTCTACTGGGATAACAGACTAACAGAAGTCTAACTACGCTAACAGATAGACGACTTGACCAACTATGTCCAAGGTGCTCTATCATAAGTTTTAAAGCTTCAGAAAGGAGGTAGGACTTGACCAAGTCATTAAATTTGCAGGAGAATTCTAATAGATGGATAGAGGAGAGCGTGTTCCAGGTGGGGGAACAGCTTGAATAAAGCCATGAAAAGGGGACCAATTAACTGTGATCTCGGCACAATGAGTATACCTGTTTGGTTGGAGGGCAGTAGGAGGTTAGATATTATTGGAAAGGTATGTCGGGTTAGACTGAGAAAAGTCTTGAATGATGGAAGAGGATTTTGGGAGGCAGTGAGCAGTTTTGAATGGGAAAATGATACAATTCAATGTGTTATCTTAGAAGTCCGTTTTCTAGGTATGAGCTGGGAGAGTAGAAAGAATGAAGGTAGGTAGGTTCAATAAGATGCTTTTTTTTTTTTTGGAGTTTAGGATGCATTGTGAAGGCTGTGCACAAATTAATGTAGTGATGGGAAAATAGAGAAAATACGGGGCAGATACAATCTCCAAGGCCTGCGAGGACCTGGGGAAGGGATGGGTGAGGGAGGGAGAGAAGAGGCGAGGTAGGATGCCTCCAAGATGACCCCTAGTGATTTGTGCCTCTTAGTATTTATATCTTTGTATAATCAGTCTCTTATCCTTGAAGTGTGAGCTGGACCTAGTAACCTACTTCTAACCAATAGAAAATGGCGCAAGTGCTGGGATGTTACTTCTGAGATTAGGTTACAAAAAGACTGTGGCTTCTGTGTTGCTTGTCTTCTTGTGCTCTCTCACTTGCTCCCTCTGATGGAAGACAGCTGCCATGTTGAGAGCTATCCTATGGACAGGTTCATGTGGCCAAGAACTGAGGGTGGCCCCTGGCCAATAGCCAGCAAGGAATCGAGGCCCTTAGTCCAACAACCTTTGAAAAACTGAATTCTGCCAACAACCCTGTGAGTGAACCTGGAAGTGTATCTTTCCCTACTCAAGGGACTGGAACCTGGAGTCCCGGCTGACACCTTGATTCCAGCCTTGTGATGCATAACAAGTTACCCCCCCAAAGTAGTGGCTTAACCTACATTTATTATCTCACAGTTGTGGGTGAGTTACCTGGGTGTGACTGAGACGGGCCCTGTGGCTCAGAATCTCTCACAAGGTGCCATTCAGATCAAGGCTTGACTGGGAAGGATCCACTTCCTAGCTTACTCATGTGGTTTCTGGCAGAATTCAATTCCTCATAGATCTGTTGGACTGAGGCCTCATTCCTCAAAAGCTGTTGGCCAGAGGCCTCCCTCGGTTCTTTGCCATATGGGGCTCTCCGTACAGCATCTCACATTATAGCTGAATGTATATCAGAGTGAGCAAGCAAGAGAGCAAGAGAGAAAATGCTCTCTTTTATAATCTTATCTCAAAAGTGGTATGCCATCACTTTTGCTGTAGTCTAAGCACTGAATTGTGTTAGAATTCTTTAGTCACTGAGCCTGGCCTGCATGCCAGGGGAGGAGGTTATATAAGAGCATTACTACCAGGCGGAGAGGATCACTGGGGCCCACGGCTATAGTTATTTATTGCAATTTTGATGTCTTCCCAAAGGGCTTTAGGCTCCTGGGGCTAGTGCTTTGTACATAAGTGCTTACTAAATATTTATGGAATAAATAAGAAGATGCTTGCAAAGATTGTTAGGGGCCTCTAAATTGTAATTTTCAAATAGGATGTTAAGGCATTGATGGAGTTATCCATTGGTCAATGTAATGGGGATATAGTGAGCCATTCAACAAAATTCTGACACTAAGCACAAAAACCTGGTTCACTTCACTGGGTGTAGGAACTCAGGGCCAACCTGTACAGTCACACTATGTATAAAAGTGCCTGGATGAGGAGGATGAGTGGGTGCCTAAGTCCCAGTCCACATTTCACTCACCAAAGTTGTGTGCCCTGGCAGGGGATGGAGAGTCTAGAAGGAAGAGTGGGTTTTTGAAATTTACCCACAGAGAGGGGATGCTATTGTTTGATTGTCAGGAGCACAAAGGCTGCCTCTGGTTCTCTAAGGAAGTGTCAGGCTCCCCCGCCCCCTCCCATTTGCTTTCACCTTCATTCCCTGAACTACACCCTCAAAAATGGGCTTAAGGGAGGAGGGGGACAATGTCCCATGCCACGCCCCACTTCTGGGAGGATTCCGTTCTGTTTTGGGAGCCTTTGGAGAGCCCAGGAGAGAAGGTGCTATACAAACACAGACAAATTCCATCCTCCCCATTACACTGCCAATAACATTCTATGCACACAATGCTACCACCCTCTCCCTGAGTGCTTGGTCTGACCTGACAATACCAAACAAACAGCAAGCTGGGATCCGTTTTTAATTCCAAATGAAAATGCACCCCAAACAGAGGCGAGGAGGAGAAAAAGCAGCCAGGCAACAGTGTGTGTTTTGGCTGAGGACCCCAGGAAGCCTTGCTTCTGTTAACCTCAGCCCGTCTTCCTCCCCTGCTCACAGTCCTTCCTGAAAAGCTCAGCTCCTACCTTTGGAATGGTTGTGCATTGTGGATAAGAATATTGACAATAGGGTTTAAGCTGCATAAATAACTGCAAATTGTTGTTCGGTCCCAGCAACTACCAGCAAAAAACAAGGAAGGAGATGATACATGGAGCATAAGTTGTGTGTGTGTGTGTGTGTGTGTGTGTGTGCGCGCGCGCGCGCGCGAACGCTGGGGGCGGGGGTGGTTGGGAAGTAAGTAATGTGGAATCTGGCAACCAGCTCTGGGTGTAACAGACACTCTGACAGGCCACCCACAATTGTTGTTCAGCTATAAGAAGTTACTTTGACAAGACATGTGGCACACTTCAAATAGAGGAATCAAACCCCAGAATGATTAGTGATGTGTTACAGGGAACATTCTGGCTTAAAGAACGAGCTATTATACTGATTGAGGGATAGTACATATGTGGGCTCCAAATATTCACTGTGTGACTTCCATTTAGTTCTGTTGGTGGTGATGTGTGGAGTGAGAAGGAAAAAAGACAAAACAGTGGTTTATAAGAAAAAGGAAAACACCAGTGATGGCTGCCATTTTGTGCTTCCAGGTCCATTGGCTTTTCTGGGCATCATTTCAATGGCTTCTCCAACATTCTTCCTCAGAGAACTCTTCCAGTGTACTCCACAGGATGCAGCAAAGCTGGAAAGGACTAGACCAGCCACAGGTGTGCCCCCTCACATCAGGTATTTGTGTACAATTCATCATTCTACCCCAGCCTCTTTGCTTTCCTGATTGGAATATAAACAGAGTACAAATCCTTTCCATTTGTAAAGCATAATGACACTTCTGTAACACCATCAAACACCCCCCAGGGAGAGATAAATTGGGACATTCCACTTAATTACCTCTTGCCTAATACTGGTGGAATTTTTACTAGGGCCCATGAGCTGGTTGGGCATTGGACCTCAACTTCTAAAAACTACTACCATCATGTCTTCCAAAGGTTATGATAATAGCATTGGACCACCTGGTAATTGAAATGAAAGACAAATGTAATAATGAACACTGTTGTCATTGAATTCTACTCCCATTACATTATCAAACTCCTAAAACAGTTTGGTTCTCAACCTTCCTAATGCCGCGACCCTTTAATACAGTTCCTCATGTTGTGGTGACCGCCAACCATAAAATTATTTTCGTTGCTACTTCATAACTGTAATTTTGCTACTGTTATGAATCATAATGTAAATATCTGATATGCAGGATGTATTTAGGCGACCCCTGTGAAAGGGTCGTTCGACCCCCAAAGGGGTGGCGTGTGGGGAGCGGCTACAGTGTTTTGGCCAGGTTCAAGCCTTGGACTAATGAAAGGACAGGGTCCTCTCATTGCCACATGCAAGTCCCAGCTGGAGGGCAGGGCCCTCCCAGCACAATTATAGCCAACAGCTATGGTTGTAAACTTGAACCTGTGGTCCGAACACGTGGCCCCACGTGCCTTGTGATAGAGTTCGGGTGCATGTAGTTGAGTGGGGATGAAACTCACGAGAATGCTGTAAACAACGTGATCATGCCCCTACTTTGCCTCGTGGCATCTGCTAAAAAATAAAGACAGGGCTTGTGGGCGCCGGCGCTGTCTCCTCATCAGGGAGCAGCGTCCCACCAAGACCCAGCTTTCATTCTCTTGTCTATCTTTTCTTAATCCTTTCACCCCCCGCCCCCCTCAGGGTCACTGAACCAGGCTGAGCTGGCACGGCACATAAGGTGCCCTGGGGCTGCGTATGCCATGGTCGTGCCGGCTCCTCACAGTGGCGACCCACAGGTTGAGAACCGGCTGTCCTAAAAGAATAAAAGTGTGAATTAAACCTTTGTCTTTACTTGACTCACTTTTGAATCTTATGCCCAATAGTTATATGCCAGAAGCTAATTCCAGCATGTCCTAAATGCAAGTTCATCAAAAGGTTGTTGGAACTTGGGGCTTATTCAGCAGGGCTGAATCATATGTTATTACCTACTGGGAAGGATGCATAAATGATTGCTTGCTGCCAGACAGCTGAGGGCATTTTAATCTACATGTTATTGCCTCCTGCTGGCCAAACACCTGAATAGCCGAAGGCAGTTCCCCCAATCTAACAATGCCTCTGTATACTAAGCCTTAGCCTTTGATATGTATATCTGCTTTGCTTTAGGGCAACTTGTGTTAATAAAGAGTGAGGGGCCCAGAGATTCAGAGAACTTGGTTCCTACAGCTAAGCAACTCTGGCTCTCTCATGGATTACAAATTTATAATACATTTCTAGTCTCTTTATTAAATTACAGCAGCCCCTTCTCCAGATTTTTTGAACCCTAACAGCAGCAGAGAAAGACCAAGACTGCGATAGTTATACACTGAATGTGAGTTTTCTGACTCATCACTTATCAGTAAGAAATCTCTGTGGTCTATACTCACATATATATATTAGGTTCTTGACCTCAAAAATGCCTACTAGAGTGCTTGGCGTGGAGTAGGTGTTATGACTATCTGATGGCTAACAAATAGATGAATTGAATGAATAAATGAAAACACTGCACATATTTGTTTACTAGCAATCCATTTAACCTCAGTGACTCATATAGGCAGCAAAATACTGACCTGGCAATATGATAAGGCATTGTAAAAAAAAAAAATGAGATGAAAAATTGACACTTCCTGGCTCTGTTGGGGCCAATTTAATAATCAGACATCATAGGTCAAGTTTCCATAGATTATGAGCATACCAAAGAGATATAAAAATGTTTGAGAACTAAAATAATCTATTTGCCCAGTCTTTTATTGTTGGACATTTATTTTGTTTCCAATCTTTTGTTATTAGAAATGAGTCTGGAGTGAGTAATTTTGTATATATGTCATTTTGTCTTGGTACCAGAATATCTGTAGGAGAAATACCTAGATGAGAAAATGCTGGGTCAGTGGTTCTATGAATTTGTAATTTAAAAAATGTGTTTTTATTGATTTCAGAGAGAGAAAGGGAGAGGGAGAGAGAGAGATAGAAACATCATTGATGAGAGAGAACCATCTATTGGCTGCCTCCTACAAACCCCCTACTGGGGATCAAGTCCACAACCCAGGCATGTGCCCTGACCAGGAATTGAACCATGACCTCCTGGTTCATAGGCTAACTCTCAACCACTGAGCAACACCAGCTGGACAAGTCTGTAATTTTGATAACTATTACCAAATTTCCCTCTATAAGAATTCATTTACTTGCATTTTTACCAGCAATATATGAGATTGCTTGTTTCCTCTCAGCCTTATCAACATAGAGTGTTATTAAACTTTTGAATTTTTGCTAGTCAGGTAGAGTGAGCCTTTATGTTTGAGGAATTCATGGCCTTGTCAGGGGAAAAATGCTATCACTTATAATTTATTTATTTGTGTTTTTGGAAGCAAAATTGTTATTGTTACAAAATGAATCTGAGGTCACTTTAAAAAAAAATAAGAACATTTGTTTTTGACTGTTAACTTGTATATTAAAGTAGTTGAGTCTTGCTCCAAAAAGAATCAGAGGACAACTATAAAGATATTTATATTATACAGGCTAAAAATACAGAGATTGGGAAATTGTGTAAAGAGTAAAGTAGGAGTGGAATTCTGATAAAGACTGGGTTACTACACAAATGCTCATGTCATTAGATTCTATGTAGTTACTGAAAGAGTATTATAAATTTGACTCTGAGTTCCCTGGTAGCCAGTGTAAAGCTGGAAACATGGTTACTTATAAGGGTCACGGTGAATATAACTTTTCCTTTCACTTGAATGTCTTTCCCCTTCTTTATGTGGTGAATTCCTCTCAAGTCAGGACCTGACTCTCAATCCTTGGCTGATCTATGCACTTTGCTGTTTCTTTGTTCCCACAGGTTTTTGAACATATTTCAGTTCTAACAGTTGTTGAATTGGAGGTACAAGTGGGTTTTGGGAGCCATAATGTCTGAGTTCAAATTCCAATTTTGTCTTTTTTTTTTTTAATATATTTTATTGATTTTTTACAGAGAGGAAGGGAGAGGGATAGAGAGCTAGAAACATCGATGAGAGAGAAACATCGATCAGCTGCCTCCTGCACACTCCCCACTGGGGACGTGCCCGCAACCAAGGTACATGCCCTTGACTGGAATCAAACCTGGGACCGTTGAGTCCGCAGGCCGACGCTCTATCCACTGAGCCAAACCAGTCAGGGCTCCAATTTTGTCTTTCATGTGACAGGCATTTCACAGAATCCATGGATATGTAACATAACCAAGAAATAAATGTTTCCATAAGTTTTCTAAGTTACTGTTTCCTAAATTATAAAATGGGAATATCAGTAGTATCTGCTTTAAGAGGCTGCTGTGAAAATTAAATGAGATCATGTAGATAAAGCACTTAGTACACTGACAATTAATGTGGTAAGTGATCATAAGTAATGGCTACAACTGTTTTATGTCTATCACCCTCACAAGCAACCCACACTAGCTACTTTCTAGAAAGATCCTTGCAAAAAAAATACAACTTTTAATATCTGCCTGGTACTCTCTGAATTGCTAATATTGGGTTCATCTGAAGGAAATACTGAAATCCAAAATTGAGGAAATGCAAAAAATTTCACAGGACCTACATTTCTATTCAGGACCGACCCCTTGATACTGGCATTTCCACAGATGTGGCCAGAAGGCTACCTTCCTTATTTCAGGGGGTATGCATTAGAATATTGCAAATGTCAGTTTGCTTTCAGATGAAGATTTGGAAGGAAGACCTTAGCAATCACTGAACATGCTTCTAGTGTATAAAAGCAAGCCCAGGTAGATTGGTTTGTCTTGCACACACAGTCATTAATACCTATGATGTCACAGTATAATCAATTATTATCCAACAGCAGCCAAAGGATGCACAAGCTAATCAGCCAATTTTTACATTTTATTTTTAGTGATATTAATTAACATTGCAGACCTCTAAGGTAAAGAAACCTCTTAAAATTATTTCTCTGCCAAATGTCCTGCAACTTTCATGGATCAGTCAAGATGAGCTAGGTTATGCTTCAATAACAAACAATTGCAAAATCTCAGTAGCATAACACAACAGATGTTTGTTACTTGCTCATGTTACATGTCCATGAGTTGTCAGGTGGCCTCTGCTCATTGTATTTATTCAGGGATCCAGGCTAACATGTGTTTCCATAAGTGCCATGACAGGGGGAAGAAATTAGGGCACACTGGCTTTTAATTTTTCTGCCCAGAAGTGACACTCATCACTGCTATGCACATGTCTTTGGCCAAAGAAAGTCAAATGGCAAACATCAGAAAGGTCAAGGAATTGCAGTCCTACCATCTGCCTAAATGAGGGAGAAAGAGAATATTTGTGAGGAGCCTATAACCTGGCATTACCAATTGTTAGTCATTACAGAACACTTAGTAAGTTCTGAGTGCATATCTCATTTACTCCACAGTAACCCTATGATGTAGGATGACAAACTTTCTGTTCAATAAAATCCATTTCCTCCTTCTCCCACAAAATAGAGCTGGATACATGGACTCCCAGCTAGACACTATTTCTCAGCTTCCTTTAAAGCATGTGAATATGTTTGGATCAGTATGTGAGTGGAAATGATGAGTGCAACTTATGGGTCATCTTAGCATACAATCCAGTGTTCTGTGTCCATTCCTGTGAGCTGGTTTACAGTTGTGTTCATGACCCAACTTCAACAAAGCAGATAGGGACGATGACCTAGGGCAGTGGTCGGCAAACTCATTGGTCAACAGAGCCAAATATCAACAGTATAACGATTGAAATTTCTTTTGAGAGCCAAATTTTTTAAACTTAAACTATATAGGTAGGTACATTGTTATTAACTTAATTAGGGTACTCCTAAGGCTTAGGAAGAGCCACACTCAAGCGGCCAAAGAGCCGCATGTGGCTCGAGAGCCGCAGTTTGCCGACCACGGGGGGCCTAGGGGAAGGTAAAATAACAAGATTGGGGGAACCCTGGTCTGTGAATGAATGAGCAGAGCAGAGCTACTCCACTCACTATACCAGAAATCGGGGGCTGCTACATGAGAGAAATAAACTTAGCTTGAAGCCCTGTATTTTGTGACACTTTATTTATCCCGATTAAGTTTAGGTAGGTGTATTATTTTTTCAATTTTACAAATGAGAGATTGAGGCACAGTCAGTTAAATAGCTTGCTCATAATCATTTGGCTAATTAATAAGATGTAACATTTTACATTTAGGGAACTTGGTTCCAGAGTCCACATTTTAGATTACTGCATTATTTTATTGACCTTCCAACTGACCAATGGCCATTTAGGCAGTGGCTCTGATGAAAACATTTAAAATGATCAGATATCTATTATATCTGTATATATCAGTAGTTTCATTCTGTGAACTACTCATATGTAAAAAACAGAATGGACATGATATGACTGCAGAGTGACTGAGTAGCATTTACCACATTCCATTATTGGGTAGAGATTTATATTAACCCTTAGATCTCTTTCCCTTCTCTCTCTCTCTCTCTCCCTATCTTTTAATAGCAGTTTTGGGCCTTTGAAAATCTAAATTGTTGCCACCCTCCTTCTCTGCTCTGCCCCACTCCCATTTATCCTGAAGAAGTTTCTAAGAATAAACTATATATATGCATCCTATAAGTTTCCTTTAGAAATACTGGAGTTTAAAGCACTCGTCTAAGGCTGACCTTCCAATCTGGCAATTAAAGGAAGATTCTGAACACTTTTGTGGTTGACTACTGTATTTAACTGCCCCAGAAAAGGCATTAGAAATATTTTTACATCTATTAGGGCTGTCAAAAATTGGTATAAGAATATAGATTTTCCTGTCTTGTTAACTCTGTCTAAACTCAGTCAACAAATACCTGGACCATAAAATGAATAGACATTTTATACAAAAGAAAAACTGCCAAACAGGTAGGTACAGTGAAGCCATGAACATTACCTCTGGAAATTCTACCATGACCACAATATGCCTTTTTATTCTGGGTGACTTTCATAATATTCTATAATCAATATTTTCTCCTTCAGCAACCTGAGAAAATAGAGATATTCAAATGATGGTGTTGCCAATATCTGTGGAGAATAATCACATGCCTGAGATGTTTCCTGGGGAAAATGTATCCTCACAATTTCCTGTAGGAACAGAAATACTATGATGTTTCTGGTAGGTAATACTACAAATAGGTCAGTCCTTAGTATTTAAAAACTGCCTGTTGCTTACTAAATTAAGGCCAACCTTCTCACCATGTCATTCAGCACAAATTAATCATTAGTCCATGACGACATCATCCCCGCTGGACAGAAATGGTATGAGACTACATTCCAGTTGTGAATTCTTTGGATGGTACTGGCTGTACAGAGTCTTCTATTTGGGAGGCTATCCCTTGTCCACTATTTCCCTCATCAGAGAGGCAATATGTTATTGTGATTGAGTAGAGTCTTTGGTGTCAGAATGTCTGGGTTCAAGTCTTGGCTTTTCTAACTTCTAATTGTATGACCTTGGGCAAATTTCTTAAAACTTTTGTGCTTCGTTCTTCTTTGATGTAAAATCTAAAATAATAATCTATAATAATAAAAGGGTAATATGCTAATTAGACCGGACGTCCTTCCTGATGAAGCCAGGGCATGAGGGAAGCCAGCCCGGGTCCCAGGTGCCTGCGGGCGGTGGCCCGAGGGAAGCCAGGGTGCTGGAGGAAAGCTGGTGCTGGCAGCCGGGGGAAGGAAGGCCTACTCTTGTACAAATTTTCGTGCATCTGGCCTCTAGTGGGGATAATAATAGTACTTACCTTTTGGATTATTAAGCATGTAAAGAGGGAAAGAATGCATGTAAAATGCTCAGAAAGTTGTTTAATATATTTATCTAGTAGTCAGGAAATGTTACGATTATTTCAGGTGGGCAATGAGGAGGGTGATCTTTTTGAGGATTTCTTTGGCAATAGAGCTTCCTTCAATATTTAATAAATGTCTGGCCTAATTGCTTCCGGTCAATTCCATAGTCAGGTATCTAGACAAAGTCAGAGATTAGATTCATAGTCCTTGAGTTTGGAAAGCAGATATTTTAAAACCAAGGTATCAGCTGGCATGGAACTGGGCATAATTTTCTGCCCTACTTGAGTAGAAAAAAAAGTGTCTCAGATCATCTCACTCAAGTGCATGACTAGCTGGATCTTATTTCTTTGTCTTTTCCTGAACCAAACCTTCCACTATTAATACCCATTGTGAACTATGTCCATGGTGGATATTTGCCAAACAGTATATCAACCATCATGCAAAGTAGGAAGGGTAAACCTCCAGCTACCAGTGCTCAACCATGTTGCCCTACTGAGGTTGGTGCTGTCTTGCCTAACTACAATTGTGGACCATGTATCACTTTTCTTTTTTCTTACCCATGTTGACAGAAGCAGTTCACAGACAGAAGAACGCCTCATGACAACATGTCAACCACCAACAAAATGGGCACCTCTCTTCTTGACGGCATTTTTCCAGACATCTTCCCCTCCCATGGCCATTACTCCAACACCAGCCGAAGTTTAAGCTGCTCTATAAGACTTTTCTTCTATAAAGGTTTATAGAGAGAAAATATAAAGATGAGCCTGGACATTTATAGAAAGGCTTTATTTTGTACCCATTTTCACACATCACCTAGAAGAACTATGAATTCTACTTTCTCCCATTTTCATATAAAACTACATACACCGCACTGTACATGTAAAACAAATTTGGAAAGGAGCCTCAAGCTGGCCTCTGAAATTGTGTAAGCAATTATCACATTTTTGTGCGCAAATGCAGTAATTATATGTGTAATTTGGCAGCTGGGTTTGAAAATTTGGCCTTAAATGGAACATAGGCAGGAAAAATAAATGTTGGAAAATGCCAATATTTTATAAAGATTTTGAATCAAATAATGGTGGAATTATTGCAAGCCATCTTAATTTTTAATTATAATGATCATTACACAATATACAATAATTTTTTGAGGAAGAAAAGAACTATAGATCAATTGCCCATCGTTTTAGTCAGAAAAAAAGAAGCCTCAATTCTTGGGAAGGATAATTGTATTTTTCAGAGGTTATGGTACACATTTCAAAGGCTTTTTCTTCTTACGAAGAAAAGATAGTGATTGCCTACTAGTTCAAGTTCTATGACATATTTTACAATGGGAAGAATAGAACTCTTTGTACTGATTACTTTAGAGGAAAAGTAGTATTAACTCTGTGCTTATATTTGAGCTAGTAATCTTAACTTAGATAAAGCTTTCTTATAAGCATTTAAGCTTTGGAATATATGATTATAGCCCAAATGAAGGGCAATTTAGATTTCTTTGATCTAGATTTAAATTGAACTTATGTAGTAAAATCATAGTTTTTATATTGTCATCAAAATTGATTCTAATACACATGGCTTTTTCATGTGGTTATAAGGGCTAGTGACTGGGATATAATAAAAGTATGACCCTGAAGCAGTATTATCATCTGATCTGGTAATGTAGAGATTTATTCTGCAGGCTCTGGAGCCAGCCAGCCTGGCTTCCAATCCTGGTTTACCATTCTCTTAGCCCTGTGACCTCAAGCTAGTACTTACTTAATCTTTAACCTTTCTGCACCTGTTTCCTCATCTGGTTAAATGGGAGTGATGATATGCCTGCAAAATAGAGAATTGAATGAAATAGTCATGTAAAGTTTTTGGTATAATGTTTGGCACTGGTAAGCCCTCAAACATGATAACTAAAAAAAATCATCATTTGCTGTCTAGTGTTAAATCTCTGACTATCTAAATCAGAAATGCAATGTGAAGGGAAGAGAAAGTCAGTGAGTTGACCCTTGAACTACTGTGGGCTGGGGGCATTAGGGGCACCAAAACCCTCACCCTGGTCGAAAACCCGAGTATAATTTTTGACTCTACTTTCAGTCCTTCTCCTTGGTGGATAACTATGAGAACAGTATTTTCCACCCTAGTTGAGAAACTGCATTTGGGAATGTAAAAATCATTTTCCTTCCTCGGATGGTGAATCTGCGGATATGAAAGCGTGGATAGGAAGGGCAGACTACATTTATTTGAAAAGAAACCAAACCAGCAGTGTAAATGGGCCTGCAGACTTCCAACTGGTGTTGTTCCAGGGTCAGCTGTATGTGGAAAAGTCCATGGGAAATCCACGTTCTCCAATATGAGGTAATGCCCCTGATCTAATGATGAAGGAAGCAGACAGTGTGGGCAGAGTTCAGTTGTGGGGCTTTATTTCAACCATGTAGCAAACTACTGAGAGCCTTCCAGGCCTTGCTAAACCAGGGGATAAAGGAAGATTAAGAAAGTCGCTTTCTCAAGGAGCCTGTATTCTACTGAGGGAATTACACAAATACTCAAATGAGTATAATGCATAGAGCAATCTAGTCAGTGCTAGACATAAACAAAATGCTCTGGGAATTAAAAAAATAAAAGCAAGGAGAATATGTAGATGTAGTTTCCTTCTCCACCCCACTTCTTCTAAGATCATGTGAGAATCCTTAGAAGAGATAGCTTTTGAGGCAGGCATTGAAGATGACAAGATTTTGATTAAGTAGATGCAATAGGGCTGGGAAGGAATCCCAGGTGAAGAAAAGAGCATATAAAGGAGGCAGTGAGGAGGGAAGAAGTGGGCAATCAGGAATACCTGGGGCATTCAACATGGTGGAAGTCACGGGAATAGGCTGTTACAGGAGGTTCTGTTGTGTTTGGAGAGCCTTTGAAGGATATGGTGAGTTTGAACATCATTTAGCAACTGGCAGCTTTTAAAGACAAGGTCTTGATCTGTGCATTATGACAATATGTTTCAAGCTTCATGGTGCATCAGAGAATTACTCCAGGGTCTTGTGAAAACACATTTCTGGCTCCTTGTCCTAGAGATGCTGCTTCAGTTGGATTTGGGGAGGGGGGTGGCGGGTTGCCCCAGATCTTACACTTCCAACAGTTTCACATGCCAAGTTGATGCTGTGATTCACAGAACACAGGGAAGAGCACTGACTTAGGGCACACGGCCTTTCAAATTTTTTTGTTTGCACGACCTTATTAGTAAAAAAAAAAATTTAAATGCACACCCTTGCTATCTATATTTATCCCCCCCAAATTATAGACAAACTACCATGTCAGTATCTGCTATGTATATTTGCTTCCTAATATTAAACCTCCGACTAACTCAGAAATGCAATGAAAAGGGAAGAGAAAGTCAGTACAAAAGTAATTTTCCTCTCACTTCAATTATTATGTTTGAATGTGTTTCACGCGTTTTGAAAACTTTAAAAATTTGTGATACAGTCATTTAAATGTTTCTTAAATTGACTTAATTTTCAGTACTTTGTTGTTATGGTTTCTGCAACTGAAAAATAATTTTCAAAAAACACATAAATCAAAATGGAAGAATTTCCTTACTAGATGTTTGAACTAAATCACCAGTTCTTAAAGGGCTTTAGTTAAAATTTAACCAGTAGATTTCCATCATCTCTGATGTCAATCAGTTGTTCTTACAAAACAATCGGCAGGTGTTACCACTTTTCATTATCAAAATGGGTTCAAATTCCAATGAAATTCTTTGGGAGAGTTTTAAACTGGTTAAAAAATCTTGTTTCCACATTTTTAGCATATGCTGATAGGAGTTTTAAAAAAAATAGATGATGGATTCACTAATCTTATTTTTGGTATCCAAATTACATAACAATGGAAAGCTTTCTACAGAACCTTTTCTGAAATGCCCTGTTAGTACTTAGAAGGGTGGTTTCTTCTTATTCACTATTGAAACATTACATTCACCTTAAAGCAGTGGTTCTCAACCTTCCTAATGCCGTGACCCTTTAATACAGTTTCTCATGTTGTGGTGACCCCCAATTTCATTGTTACAAATTGAACATAATTAAAGCATAGTGATTAATCACAAAAACAATATGTAATTATATGTGTTTTCCGATGGTCTTAGGCGACCCCTGTGAAAGGGTCGTTCGACCCCCAAAGGGGTCGCGACCCACAGGTTGAGAACCGCTGCCTTAAAGGGATAGATTGTGTTTATTAATGTCATTACTATTGTTATTTAAAAAGAATACTTATAGATAGCAAGTTATGGACAGCCATTTGCCATCATAGAAAGGGTTAGTATATTTGGAACAATTGTCTTATAAATACAGCGTGGGGCAAAGGTAGGTTTACAGGTGTGAGTATGCGAAACACAGAGTTTATTCTTGTATTATTTATTATTATATTATTTTCCATATGAACAACTGTCAACCTCCTTTTGTCCCACCCTCTATATGTTTTCAGCTCATCTGAGTGCTTTGCCAGGGGCCAAATCCCCGTGTTGTTGACAATATGTTCATGGTTACTCCCCATCTCAAATTGTTCTAAAGAGTCAAATCTATTTTAGAGATAAAATAAAATATAAAATTAACCGCATCAATGACATGCTGTAGTGCTTTGTGTTTCTGGCTCCAACCCCTTAGCAAATGCTCGCCTATATATAGCAGGGTGAGTGGAAGTCACAGGGGATCTGTCTCTGTAACCTTCGCCAAAATCTTTTAAAAATTTTGTTCAAAGTAGTGGCTCCATTACTTATACAGCTTTACCATTAAGGAAGTTATTTACTGCTGAGGGTTTTTCTTATCAGTATATTTTCTCTTTGGTGGTTTGAAAAAAGGAAAAAATTCTTTATGTACTAGTATGTTATTACTGAAGTACAACCTAGCAAAAACTATATGCTGAGACTTGGTAAAATAGAAATATTAGTACCTTCATTCAAATTATATATCAAACTTCATAACACAGTGTAATTTGTCCCAATTCTTACTTGAAAAAATTTTTTTCAGCAATGTTTTCCATGCATTTTATCAAAGTGGGTTCAAGTTCCACTGAAATTCTTTGTTTGAAAGAGTTTAAGCTGGTTAAAAAGTCCTCTATTTGTTGACAGAGGTGTCTGTCCATTTTGGTTTGTACCATGTGATTTTGCATGTATTATTTCAGCATTCAGCAAAGCAAAAATATTAGGATTTCTGTAATAACATGGAGCCGTTTGTTTTTCACTGTTAAAAAGAAACTACGTGTTTAGTGAAATTTTGTAAAGTAATGGATTGAGTATTGTCTAATTTAAATATCTTTGAAAAAAACCACAAAGGCTTGTCTCTATATATTAGACACTTACTTTTTAATGTTTGTTAATTGTGATTGGTTTATATAATTAGCTATTACTTTGAAGTACAATTCTATATATTCATATCACAACTATTAACTAATATGTCAAAGATATAATATATACATTAGATGAAGTTCTTTATTCTTTATTAATGAAAATAAATGTGAATCCATGTTTTAAATGGTCTTCTAGATAATTTTGAACGTTTAAAGCCAGTTAATTTCTTGTCACAATTTTATCTTATAATGTGTTAGATGAAGAGTTTGTACTAGGGATAGATATGTTACCTTTGCCAATTTCTTGTTCACTTGAGCTTGCAATATTGGTATTCTCTGCTCTTCATGACTTCTTTGCAGGAATCTTTGAGCCAGGCGTCCATTTTGCCAGAGTTAGTTTAGTTAAAACTCAGTTGTATAGTTTGTAATCCCACTTTTACATGCATATACCTAAACTGTAATGCATGAATGTGGAAAAGAGGTGAAAGGGTTCTGGTCATAGCCTCTGTGTTTGGATCTCTCATGCATCTTATGTACCCTAGACGTTCTTACATATAGACCAGGGAAGACAATAGCATGAGTCCATATAGCAAATGTAATTAAGCTTATATAATTTCTTAGTTTTTAGATAACAATAAGTATATATAAAAGTTCTAATTATTTTCTGCACACCCAAAAAAGTCATCTTGCTCAATCCCTAGATATGTGTACCCCCACTGTGGAGACCACTGCTTTGTGAGAATAAATCTGGTGGTGGAAATACAGACAGGCTAAAGGCGAGAGAGACTAGAGGACGGAATCAAGTTAAAAGACAGATACAGCTGTCCAGGCACACCCCAGAAATAAAAGACACGGTGGTCTCAAGGAGCTTTAAAGTACATATAGAGACAGAACATGTTCTCACGATGCAATCCTAGGATAGTTACAAGGCTGTGAAGCAATGATTTGGGCAGGACTGTAAGTTGAGGAGTATGAGGGAGGAAGTTACCCTTGCACCTTGATGCATGAAGCTGCGACAGAGTGATTCATTTTTGTTGACTATATCAGCTTCATCCAGGCAAACAACTCTGAGGGAAATATAGTAAGTCTCAAACACTTTAGTATGAATGAGTTTTAAAGTATTTCCATACTTTTCAAAGTTGTTGTGAGGACTAAATGTTCACCATATTGTCTGCCACATCATATATGCTCAGCAATCAGTAGTTATTATTACTAATGACAGGATCAGCATGAGAGGGTTGGGTATGGGGAAAGAGAGTATAAAACAGAGAAATCAGGAAAACAAAATGTGGTGTATTTTTGAGCTGACAACAGCCTTCAAAGAAACACCTGGTTGCTGGGTCACTCAGGACATTCCCAGAGACCATATGGAGCTTTGTGCTTGGAGGATTGGTGCGGGTGGGAGGTGGTGGGGGAGAGCAATTTATGTTGATTTGTTTCCATCTGTTGTCTATCAGTGATCAAAGTTCACTTAACAGTGTTCCACTTTTGGTTTGTGTTATTTAGCCTTCTGGGCAGCTCCTGGGGAGACTGGAACCTTTATAAGTCTGGTTGGATTGGACCTGGATTTAGGAGCTGCAGAGGGCTGGCTCTCTCCCCGAAGAGAAAGCTGAATCAGCCAGCAAAGGTAAGAGATGAGCAGATGATGGCGGCAACCCAGGCTTTGGTCATAGATAATGTCTTTGCTGGGGCTACTCCATTGGGGAGTAAGGTGAATGGGTGATGCCTGGGGACCGGTGGAACAGAATGAATGTAGAAGGCACATAAATCAGATCCAGTACATGAGCTCTTTTCTGTATAGTGGCCAGATCTCTCTGAAAAGGTACTCTTTGAGCAGATTTCTGAAGCACGTGAGAAAGCCAGCCATATTCTAGGCAGAGAGGACATTAAGTGCAAAATCTTCTTGAGGCAAGAGCAGAAGAGGAGCACAGAGTATTTGAGAAGCAGAAAGGAAGCCACTGTGACTGGATTGAGGGCAAAGGTGGTAAGAGATGAGGTCATAAAGACAGTAGGTGGCTAGGCCATGAGGGGCTTTCTAAACCATGGTAGGTCTTGGGCTTTTGCTCTCAGAGAAATGGAAGCTGTTTGGAGAGTTTGAGGCCAAAGAGTGATATGATGTGACTTATGTTTTTAAAGGATCATTGGGCTGCTGGTAGAGAACAGATTACAGAGGGTGAAGGAGGAAGCTGGGAAACCAGCTTGGAGCGTCTTGGATCAGGTGATGGCAACAGAGGGTGAAACATTGGCTTATGGTTATTTTCAATTAGGGCTGTCAGGGTTTAATATGGACGGATGTGGGGTGAAAAAGAAATCAAAGGTGATTCTAAGAGTTTTGGCCTGAGCAGCTGGAAGAAGAGAAATGAGTCTCACCAGGACCAAGTTTATTTATTTTGATAGGACTTTTATACTTACCTATTTTGCCAATAAGAAAGGAACTTTTGCTGAGTAAGATCCTCCATTGTAAAGAACATGTTGAGTTCACCTATCATGAATTTTGGTAAATTTTAATCACTTTAATTAGTAGATTAAAATGTAAAATTTTCATTATGCATTATGTCTGGCTATTGTCTCTCTATTAAAGAAAAAGGATTAATTAGCCCTAGAAATGATAAGTTGCATAAGTAGTATGTGTGTATGTGAGCACACATGTGTGCTTGGGGGTGGGGGGTTTGATGAAAATGTGTTTATTTTTAGTAGTCTTCCCATAGACCTCCCCATACAATATTTCTGATTGCTTAATATGTTGTCATGTTGGTTTTCATTGATATTGATGCTAAATACTCTAAGAATATCTCTGGCTCATGAAAAAGGCCCTGAAACATTTCAATGATTTATGAAACAAAGAGGTTTCCTCGATGTCTGCGAAATAACAGCGATGACTTCAATGAATGCAGGAGTAAGCATTTATTACAGCACCTGGAACACCGTTACCTGGTTGCTTTCTGTTCCATTAACATGTTGTGAGAAAGTCTTGATGGAGCTTTTAGCCATAAAACATCTTAGAGTGTAATCTGTTTTTAGAAGATTAATTCCACCTGAAATAGTGAAGCCAATGATAAACAACCTAAAGGAGACCAGATAAATAGATCGTGTTACAGCTCATGGCAATCATATTCTTCTACTCTTAAGGAAACTTTGCAGGAGAAAAAAGGGGATGAGAAAAATGGGTTGAATCATTTTTATTGAATGAAATCAGTTAGAATATTCCTGCCAAGGTGTGTTAAGGGAGGGAATAAATAAGGACCTTTTTCAGTAAAATAAAATGTAGAAAAATTTATTTTGAAAAAGTTTTGTTCATACAAGTATTTGAAAGTTCCCCTCTCTCCTCCCCCTTCCTCCCCCTCCCCCGAATATTCCTGCCAAGGTATGTTAAGAGAGGGAATAAATAGGACCTTTTTCAGTAAAATGTAGAAAAATTTATTTTAAAAAAGTTTTGTTCATACAAGTATTTGAAAGTCCCCCTCTCCCTTACCCACCCCCTCCAAAGAAATAATCTTCCAAACTTTTTATTTATTTTTAACCTGAGGTTTCGGAACAGAGTGAGCTGAAACTCCAGAATCCTGGAACCTAGGAGAGAAGTTTACAGATGAGATCTATTTGGCAGAAGTTCTGCTTGGGACAAAGAATTTAATTAAAAAGGGGAAATAATTTGATTTGTTCTCTGACTCGAGAGAGACTATGGTTACAGTGTAAGATTTTGCTTGACACGGTTTAAATTCTTAATAATAGAGGTCAAAGCACATTGTTATTGGCTATGTCAGTAAGAAGGAAGTTCCACATCTGTCACTCACCAAAGCTGAGCAGGAGAAACTGATCCACGTTTTGGTGCAGCTCAAGACACAGTCTGATTAGCAATCACTGAGTACCCAGTTAATGCCCTGTGGAAAGACACACTTTATGACAAATAACACTCTTTAGAGTTTCAGACAGCCTGGTACAGGGAAATGATATGTTACTTACTCAGGGGGTAGTAGCATATGACATTTACCACCCCAAGGAGATGTTGCAGATGGAAAATATTATCAATCTCGGGAGTTTTTAGACATATTTACAGATGATAACACCCATGAAAGTTTGAGTGCTTCTGGAACGTTCCAGAACCTTTGGACTTTGATGTCATTCACTAGTCATACTTTGATGATGAGCTTGATTTGCCATTCTTTAGGCTTTTATTATACCTTTTCTCTCTTTTTAAAAAAAAATTTATTTTTCAATTTCAGTTTACATTCAATATTTTATTAGTTTCAGGTGTACAGCATAGTGGTTAGACAATCATACACTTTACAAAGTGTTCCCCCTGATATTTCCACCTGGCACCATACACAGTTATTACAGTATTATTGACCAGATTCCCATGGTGTACAATATTATTGACTATATTCCCTATGTATATAATTGCAATATGTAATTACCAATGTGTATGTCTTAATCCCTTCACCTTTTTTTACTCAGCCCCCCAACCCCCCTCCTTCTGTTTCTATGAGTCTGTTTCAATTTTGTTTGTTTATTTTGTCATAATATCTTTTATATTCCAATTTCAGGGAAACCTGATGTAATGAAGTAGTCATGCATTTATTCATTTAGTGAGTCAACATTCATTCAGCACCTATTTATGGGATTAAGCTAGGCAATGATAAAAAAGAAATTTAAAGATATTTTTCTTATAAAGATTGCTATTATCAGGTAAGCAATAATATAGTAATTGTCATTCTGCTTTCCCAAGATACATAAGTCCTGTTTGAGATAGGATGACATTAATAACCACACATATTTCTCTTGATTCTCCTCTCATCTAAAACTACAGGACCTCTACTTCTGGAGAAGGTTCCGGCAGTTATTGTTGAGAGTCCCACATAGTTTCTGACGGAAACCACCTGTGGTCCATGTTTTCACCCTGCTACTCAGGCTTCCTTCTGCTTAGGTCTCTAGTCCTTGGCCTTGCACTGCGTCTGGGGCCCATGACTGAGCTGTTCTCCATAGGTTCCACCTCTTTGGCTGAGTAGCATTGCTGCTCATGTCTGGGATTCCTTAGATGGCAGCTGTGCATCACACTTTCTGAGTCTTCAGGATGCCAGAGCCACATCAGATTCCTGGCAGAAGTAGATACAATATCTTTCTCCTAATTTTGAGTCACATGATGAAGCAGGGATATGTGTGCTGTCTAACAGAGCTCTAGTATGGCAGCTCTTCTGTTTATTCTTAGCTTTTCTTCTTTGATTCTTCTGTCCCTCTCCTTCTCTCCACCCCCATTACCACAAACTTAAACCAAGTTCACTGGGGTTGGGGGTGGAGGGCAGTGAGGGTAGGGTGGACAAACCCAAGCAACAGGTCTTAACTCAGGATCATGACTTCCTCTAATAATCACTATTATTTATTAGACTGGCTTATATATCTGATTCCCTTCTCCCATAGGATAGAATTCTTTTAGTTCTTGTTGCAAATAGACTTGTAGTTGGCCCATTTTATGGGGTCCAAAGGCATGCTCAAACATCACAGGCTGAAGTCTATTATCTATCCATATCTATCTATCTATCTATCTATCTATCTATCTATCTATCTATCTATCTAAAAGGCTAAGGGACCGACCGTACTGTCCGTCTAACTGTCCAACTGACCGGTCGGTACATATGATGCATACTGGCAATCTATATATGTAAAAGGCTAATATGCTAAGTGTCCGTCCGGGTAATGACATCACATAGCGACACCTGGCTTCCTCTCCCTAGCCTCCTTGCAGTTTCTTCAGTCTAGGACAGTGATGGCGAACCTATGACAC
>NW_005356674.1:9193649-9209751 GCF_000412655.1 Myotis brandtii
AGATTTAGAAAGCTTAGAAACTTGACTCAACTGAAAAGAAGTAAGAAATGGTGGACCTTGAAAATGACCAGGTTTTCTCACTGTGCAGAATATAGTCAAACACTGCTGCAGTTAAATATTTTACCCTTTATTCTCCCTGTGTGATCTACAAGAATAATCAGCTTCATGTTGATATTTACTGCTGAGTTGCTGACAGTTACCTGAAAGAGAAGTTGGGCTGCTTCACTGGGCTGGAAAAAGTTTAGCTAAATCAGAAAGCAGGTCTAATTAAGCAAGTTTATTCTATATCTATAAAAGGTTAAGTTGACTTGTGCATGCGCGATACATATAAAGATCTCGCTGGCGCCAATTGCACGTGTGTGTTTGATCTGTCATTGTTGATCATGAATTTGGTTGATACTTCTATTATAGAGAAAAGGTGAATAGTGATATTAAGATATTTTTTCTAATTAATTTCCTTTCAACGCGCACAAATCTGTGCACTGGGCCGCTAGTTAATATATATTTGAATCTCATCTCAAAGTGTTTTTGTAGATAGTATCTCATTTTACTCACAAGAGCCCAGAGGTTTTTATCCATTTTACAAATGAAGACATCAAGGTTCAGAGAGGTTAAGTGATGAGTATCAAACAGCTCAGGGTTTCCAAGCAGATTCCACACTGTGGAAGTCAGGTCTCTATACTCTGTGGCCTCTACATATCTCTATTAATTTTCTCTCCTCCTCCTCTCTATTTCTCCACATGAATCCTATGCCCCACTCCCAGAGAAGAGAACTGTGCAATTTTCTGAATGCTCACAAAGAAAGGAGGAAGGAAAGAGTGTAAGAAATTGAGGAAAGTGAGAGTCTGAGGTGAGGAAGGCAGGATTGGGCAGAGGGAGAAGCTGGTGTGCAATGTGGGTGTAACTAAAACCTCAGACAATCCTATAGGGAAAGTAACTTTGGGTGAAACAGTTCCTGAGGCTGAGTGAAGAAGGAAGAGGTAAACAGTTAGCTTCTGAAATTGCCAGCAGCTGGGTGATGGGTGAGTCATCCCTAAGGAATACCAAAGTTTCTACTACACATGTTTTCCTTCCACTTTAGTATTTTTACTCTACTTAATTGCTCCAAACCATGCCATCTTTTAGTTTCTTTCATATTTGAATTATTTTTTGTCTTATGCAACTAATTTTTCTTGGAGTTTCTAATTGACATTCTTTCCCCCTCCCCACCATGACAAAGTAAACATGTTTAATCAAATTGCTAAGCTCAACTTGCTTCTTTGTTTAAATAAAGAATGAAATGGAATATACTTTCTTCTTAGAGATGTTTTCCTTGGATCCCCCTGACCTCCCATCCCATTATGGAACAACTGTTTTCTGGTTCTGTTGCACAGCTCCCTCTTGGGATATATTTTCATTGAACTCCTGTTATAGAAATAATCTTTCTTAGATTCCATGTCTTCTTTCTTGTGTTTCTTTTTACAGCCTCAACTTATTTTTTAACAAAAGATTAGTGGAGATCAACTGTCTAAAAATGCATTGTTTTGACATGAAATAGAATGCTGGGTTCAAAATAATTTCTACCTATAACTATTGTGAGGGGGATGTCTGACTGCTGGTTTAGGCCCTATCCCGAAAACTCTACAGGATGACTCTATCATCTTCTAGCAGCTAAGTTACTGGTGAGAAATCTGGTTCCTCTATGATTCTCCTTCCTTTGTAGGTAACCTATCCTTTTTTGGTGGTCATTTTTGGATTGTCATATTACTCCAGGGATCTGAAATCTCATTAAATTATCAGAGGATGAGTTGTCTTTAGGTCATTCTCTTAGGCACTTAAAAAATTTTTTTTTGTTGAAAGTATTACATATGTCCCTTTTGTTCCCCATTGACCTCTTCTAGCCTGCCCCCTCCTGCCCCAGGCCTTCACCACACTATTGTCTGTGTCCATGGGTTATGCACATAGGCATACAAGTTCTTTGTTTAATCTCTTCTCCCCCTCCCCCACCTTCCCTCTGAGATTCATCAATTTGTTCCATGTTTCTGTCTTTGGGTCTATTTTGTTCATCCATTTATTTTGTTCTTTAGATTCCACCTATGAGTGGGATCATGTGATACTTGTCTTTCTCTGACTGGCTTATTTTGCTTAGCATAATACTCTTTCTGGTTGCCCTTCATCTCGTGGCTTCTGTCTTTCCTCAACTCAGGAAATACGTCTCCAATAATTTTTTTCCCTTTATTTTCTTAGTTTCTTCTTGTATTTTGTTTGCAAATCTCCTCCCTCAATCGATTTCCTGTTTATTTCCCATTTATTTGTAATTCTCCCCAGTGTTTGGGGAAACTTACTCTTCTTTTTTGCCTCATCCTTTCTATCAAATTTGTTATGATAGTCATATTTTTAATTGTCAAAATCTCTTATCTTTGATTGCTCCTTTTTATGACAATCCATTGCTGTTTACAAATGCAGCTTTTCCACACCCCGAGGAAAGGGAATCTGAATGGAGCACTGAAGTTACACCTTACTGATACAATTTTGACTGTCGTGTGACATTTCTTTTATTGAGCCCTATGAAAATGATTTAAATGAGTTGCAACTCATTTTAATTTTGTTAAAATCCTATCCTGGATTTTCTTGGGCGCCATCATGTATTTTCAGGCATTCTCTATGCCTCCCTTACTGGCAAAATGGGATTAAACCAGACAGGAAAGCAAAAGTCAAAGTCAATTGGACTTATTCAAAGTGAGGGAATATGAGGAGCTGCCATTGCATATACACAAGGGAGTCTGATAGAGAGAAGGAAAGTTATGGTGGGAGGTAGGATCTTAGAGACGTTCATAGAATGTAGTCAGTTGCTAGAGGTTTTTTGGCAAAGAAGGATGAGAGGCTCCAATTTAATGTATTCCCCTTTATCCATGATCTTCTTTGCTGACGTGATTTCGAACAAATAAGTATTTACTATGAATAAAGGATAAGAGACCGAGAAATCATTTCTAATGCCATGAGATAACAGTGCTGATGAATCACTTCCCTCCTAAGAACTCGAGATAGTTGAGATTTCAGAAGACTTCAGTTTCACGTAATATGTTATTTTTTACATTATAAAATCTGATATTTGTGAGTGTTGCCTAGGTTATAATAATTGAGGTTGAATTATCCCTGAAGGCTTTTTGGCATAATATTATACATTAATAGGTTAGGCATGGGAAAGGAGAAGCAGTAACTTCTAGCCCTGGCAAAACTTCCACATTTTCCCCTAACCCTTTTAGTAAAAATATCTTTATTTTTGGGAGGCAGCAGTAGACTGAGAATTTAATGCTCTTGGTAAAAAATCTGAAAAAGGGCTTTCCACTGATAAATGGGCCAGTTTTTGACTCTCAGGGTTACAAAATGTTATCATTAATATTATATGATGGCCTGGCTCAGAGTTATATGATTCACCTATAAAATAACTTGTTTGTTTTTTGGATTAATGACTGGATCAATGAATGTATTCATATTGGGGTCCTAATTTCAATCAAGTCTATTAGATGGAGTCCCTGCCTTTTGCTCTTTGGTGTCTGTCCAGATGAAGCAGGGCAGAGTTCTGTGCACAGTTGGGATGGATACAGTAAAGACTATTGGTCTATTCATTTCCTCTGAGACTTTGCTGGCAACCTTTGGAAATACCCAATTTTTGTATAGAGTTTATTGAGAAATATGCTCTAAGAGATACTCAACTTTGAAGTTTTGAGAAAGGGAAGTAGCAACATATGGGCAGGGAGATGAAAATATTTATTAAAATTAAACATTAAGTGTAAAGTCAAATGCACATTAGTTTTTAATTTTATAAGCTGTAAAGTAAAATAAATTAAGTCCAGTAGCTTCAAATGGTTACACAAGACAGGCTCTCTCTCCTAGGACTCATCAAATCAATAAATAAAACCAAGATTATCATTATATATTTTTTCTGTTTCACCATTATTTTTTGTTTTGTTTTTGTTTTAAGCATTCGCCCCTCTCTTGGATTTTGAAGAATAGAGGCATTGGTAACAAATTTCAAATAATAAGAAAACCCATACACAGTTGTAGGTCTGCAAACATATTCCACGGTTAAAGAGCTCTTGATATTTACCACTGAACAATTTCTTGGACACCTATAAAAGGCTTTCAGGTTAACTATTACAAAACCCAAACATTATAGTCCCATCCTACCCATCTTCAAAATCCAGGAAACATCAATATTGAGCTACAGGCAGTTGAATCTATAAGCAAATCTTTCAAAGGAGCTTAATACAAGCAAGTACAGTTTTCCAATTAATCACATAACATTTTAGGAATTTATTTTGTTGTAAGTTTCTATATAAAAATTTTTGCTCTTTGTTAATAGTCTGTGACAGGGTAAGTGTACAGACTTATACCTTACCAAGAAAAGTCCAAGTGAACATATTTTGTTTAAATTAATAAAGAACTAGGAAGAGAATTAGGGGTTGAAGGGTTAGGTAATGAATAAGAGAAACAGATGCAGATGAATGAAATATGATTTCCTTCATGTGGCATATTTCAGGGAATCTTTAATTTACCTGAATATGGCCATGACTTATGCTTAGAGTATTGTATTAGAATTCCTAGTAGAAAGGGATTTAGATGTACACGTAAAGTTAAATATGGTTAGACAGTAAAATATTGATTGCTTACCACAAACAATGCACCAGGGTATCTAACACTTGTTTTCCTTGTGGAACATAATAAGGTAATTTATCCCTAGCTGAGTTTTATTTGTGAAAAATTTGGTTTTTCGGTGCAGTAGATTTAAATGCATTTTGTGTGTCTCAAACAGCTCTCTGCTTGTGCTATAATCATGTGCAGTTTGTGGCAGCACGTTGGTAATCATCACCTTGGAAATGGGGATGCTTCCTCCTTCTTTTAAATAGTAAAATACAAGGCTCAGCAGTAAAACAGCACTCCAGATATAAAAGCTAATGACTAATAGGAGAGTTCTGACCCTCTGAATTGCGTTTACTGTTCACCAATGATTATGTCATTAGGAATGAATTAGATAGTCAATGAGGTGAATCGTCAAATCAAAGCTGCCACTTTGAAATTTTCAATAATCTGTTCACTTGTAGAATAGGGTTGTATTTAACAGCCATTACTGTTCTATTGCTGGGGTTATGCGGCCGTGAAAAGCCGTTTTCTTATGGTGTCATTTCTCTCTCTCTCGCGTGCGCTCTTTCTTGTAACTGTATTTTTTAAAGCTTGCATTATCTGATTATTTACTCCTGTTATGAACAGCAAACTAGAGCCAAAATAATTTGCTATTTACCATCCAGAAATCTCAGGGGAACAGAGTGGTGAGGCTGAGTAGAGCTAGAGGACTGTACAAACAGTGGGCATTCCAGAAATATTGAGGGGTGATAACTCTTGCTCCTGCCTCATATTATTTTTCTGCATAATGTTTTTAATAATGTAAAGAAACAATGGCTATCATTTTTTGTCTACTGAGAAAATTCATTTATGAATTTATATATGTATATATTAAATTGGAATAATAGCTATCACAATAGCTGCTGTGTATTGCTTCCTGTGTCCTAGATGCCATGCTAGGAACAGTATCTGCATTATCCACGTAGTCCCTACTGCACACCCAGAAGTTGCAAGGTGGGATAAAAAGGGAACTGGCTAAGATGCAGATAGAAATATAAATTTTCACTGGATGCAAACTTCCCTCCCCCACTGTCAATTAATGATTTAGAGGACAAACATGCAGTATTCCCTAGGAATGAGAGAGAGAAGAGAGAAACATTAATCAGTTGCCTCCTGATCAGGGATTGAACCTGCAACCTTTTGGTGTACGGGATGACGATACTCCAACCAACTGAGCCACCCGGCCAGGGCTGTATACTTTATTTTTTTACTGCACAAACAATTACTTTAGTTTTTTGTGTGTGGATACTCAACTATTTGTATAAATTGGAATAATAACTATCACAATAGCTGCTGAGTATTGCTTCCTGTGTCCTAGATGCCATGCTAGGAACAGTATCTGCATTATCCACGTAGTCCCTACTGCACACCCAGAAGTTGCAAGGTGGGATAAAAAGGGAACTGGCTAAGATGCAGATAGAAATATAAATTTTCACTGGATGCAAACTTCCCTCCCCCACTGTCAATTAATGATTTAGAGGACAAACATGCAGTATTCCCTAGGAATGCAGAGGAAAAATGTATGATAAAATTGACTAGAGGAGAAGAGCCAGAGGAAAGAAAGCAGATGAGTAATAATTAAAGTAACAACGAACCATGTAAGAAGAAAACTCGCATTAAAAACAAAACAAAAATGAAAACAAAACAAAATAACTCTGGGTCAGTGGATTGGAAGAGTTTGCCAAGATTCAGGCAAAATTCCTGAACTGGGAATTATGGAAATAGCAATTATTGATAAACAAGTCTGGTGAATTTTCTAATGTTCAAGGATGCAGAAAAAAATTTCCTCTTTGGCCCAGGTGTTATTTAGAAGTGTGCTGTTTAAATTCTAGTTTTTTGAGATTTTTCCTGTCGCCTTTAACAAAAAGGTTCCTCAGAAAGTGGTCCGCATGAAACTGGGCACCACGGGATTGAACCAGAGTTTCCTAAATGTGGAGTCTTAAGGTGGATTTCTAAATAGCTACCAAGAGGACAGAGTCAAATATGTTTGGGACATACCAGGTAAAACGAAGTTAAGCAGATTTATTTCCTGCAAATATTAGTTCCTTTAAACTAAGAGGAATGAAGAATTTCTAAGAGGGGAGTCAAGTATGTAACGTTCCTCAAACTTTTAGTCATTGAGCCTCCAACCTGTTTTCTTCTCAATGAACCATTTGGGATTTGATTCTGAAGAATAAATCCTGGGAACTAAGTTATGGTTGCTGAGGAAAATTTTAAGGATGTTCTCCAGAAAGGTCATGGTCCTCAAGCTTCAGAGCAGTTGATGGTTTCTTTCTCCCAGCTGTAAGGAAGTTTATACCAAAGAGAGTTTAAGAACATCTTTCTCACTGCCCCATGGCTGGGGAGCCTGCTAATTTTACCTGCCAAGAAAATACAGAGTTACAAAAACAGGTAGAGAGAAGGAGGGAGGGAGAGAGAGGGAAAAAATGGTGGCGGGGGGGGAAGAGGGAGAAAAGGAGAGAGAAGAAAGAAAGGAGAAAGAAAGAAAATGAGAATGAATAGAAGCCGGTATCTGGTTCATTGTATGTGTTCAGTGCATATGCTGTTTTTTGGTTTTGTTTTTTTTTTTTCATGTAGTACATAGAAACCCAGACTGAATGGATTTCTATAGTCTGATTATGAGTCAAAATTCTGGTGGTAAGTCCTCCAACAACCTGGCCATTTTTATAGAATTTTGGCTTAAAGGTTTATTTCTGTTCAGTCATGCTATATGTTTCAAAAGGACTGATACTCCACAGATGTGGAAACTGAGGCCCAGAGACTTAAGGACTCACTAAGGTCACACACAGAGTGAATGATGGAGCTAGTACTTGAACTGTTCCTAATGCCCAAGCTTGCCCTCCTTGGTGCCATACTTATAGTTCTTACACAAAGGAGCCATTAAATATTTACCCCAAAATCTAGAGTGATGGCTCAGTAGGAATATGATGAGTAAAATGTTACCAGTAGTCACTTACAAAACAGAAAAATAATTGTGTGGAGATTTCTTTCCATAGGTAAGAATACCATTCTCAGCCAAGATTGAAACTTTTATCCAGTCTATAATCTTTGTAAATGAAAAAATGAATTATTTTTACAGGATGTTTAAGATTGATTCTATATTGTTTTCAAAGTATATTCTCAAATCACTTATTTCCTGAATGTCTTTTGAGAAAATGACTTAGAAAGAAAGGAGAAAGAAAGAAAATGAGAATGAATAGAAGCCGGTATCTGGTTCATTGTATGTGTTCAGTGCATATGCTGTTTTTTTTTTTTCATGTGGTACATAGAAACCCAGACTGAATGGATTTCTATAGTCTGATTATGAGTCAAAATTCTGGTGGTAAGTCCTCCAACAACCTGGCCATTTTTATAGAATTTTGGCTTAAAGGTTTATTTCTGTTCAGTCATGCTATATGTTTCAAAAGGACTGATACTCCACAGATGTGGAAACTGAGGCCCAGAGACTTAAGGACTCACTAAGGTCACACACAGAGTGAATGATGGAGCTAGTACTTGAACTTTTCCTAATGCCCAAGCTTGCCCTCCTTGGTGCCATACTTATAGTTCTTACACAAAGGAGCCATTAAATATTTACCCCAAAATCTAGAGTGATGGCTCAGTAGGAATATGATGAGTAAAATGTTACCAGTAGTCACTTACAAAACAGAAAAATAATTGTGTGGAGATTTCTTTCCATAGGTAAGAATACCATTCTCAGCCAAGATTGAAACTATAATCTTTGTAAATGAAAAAATGAATTATTTTTACAGGATGTTTAAGATTGATTCTATATTGTTTTCAAAGTATATTCTCAAATCACTTATTTCCTGAATGTCTTTTGAGAAAATGACTTGTCAAAACAAAAGTCAGATTTTTAGAATTATCTCCCTTGAAACATAATTTTTTTATCACAATAAGCTACATCCAATTAATGTTCTTTAGAGCAAAAGACATTCAATTAAGTTCATATTTCAAAGTTAACCTCTCTGTAGGAAAGAGAGTTCACATTTTAAAAAATGTCCTATATTCTAGTCCTATATTCACAGCGAATCAAGCCCAATTTGGTGGGGGTGGCGTAGGGTGGGGATACCTGGCTTAAAATGGAACTGTGTATGAACCTGCTGAATTCAAGTTTTACTTGATTGAAACAGTTGATTCTATTTCTGATGTTAAGTGGCATTCAAGGTTGAACCAAGTAGACCCCAAATGAACAAAAACCATGCTAGAATGTGTTTCCTCTTAGAATTCATTGATTTTTGAAGTCATTGGAACACTTCTTTGCTTTTTTTTTTAAGATGTCTGCCATCTGACATATCCTTTGTGGAGTGTTTGGAAATAGGCTCACTTGCTCTTTGTTTAGAAGATGGATTCTTTCCCCTTAACCTGGTTTATCTGCATCTGCAGTAATTAGTTGGGTGGTGAATTAAATAAGTTACACCTGAGTTAGTTGAGAGCTTTAATCTGCCCGCATGAGTAGGAAAATTCTAAGCTTCCACTGAACTGAAAATCCAACTCACTGGCAGGATAGAGGGTGACAATGGTAGCAGCTAATGAGGTTCTGTTGGAAAGGATTGAATAATCACTTAATAATCCATCCATTGGCTGATCCGGCTTTCAGGACAGGGCATTGTCACACATATGGCCTGGCCACCTGGGCCTCTGTGCTCAGTGGTTTGTGTAATCCTTTCAGGAGAGTCCACTCCACAAAGCATCAACAACCACATTTTAACAATAGGGGCAAATGTATGATGGACTTGTGTTTCTTAATCAAATTGAAATTCTGCATTTGGCTAACAGGATCCTGTACTGAGGGGGAAAAAATGGCTGTTTCATCTCCTGTTTGTTTCCGAGAGCCAGCAACAAGCTCTTGGAATCAATATTCAAAGTGGGTTTTCAAAGACTCCGCAGAAAACATCAATAGCATCTGCTCACACCCTCTCACCCTACCCCACATACATTTGATGGATAGCTCTCGCTAGCTGGATGATTAGATTTTGCACCTCTCTCTACTTAACCTCAGCACTGTGGACTAACTCCAGCTTAGTTAGAAAGTTGCTTCAAAACAGTTGCATTTTGGCTTCAGCTTCACTCAAGAGGCCTGGGCCACTTGACCAAGTAGCAGAGCCAAAGACTGTGGACTCCAGTCCTAGCCTCTCTCTGTTTACCCCACAAGGAAGCTCGTTCTAGTTGAGAGGAGCTTTAGATGTTATTTCTAACATTACATTTAAACAAGTGTGTACTGTCTACTTTCTGGTCATTGGTTTATCTGGAGAATGTTTACCCCAACTCACATGAAAGGTATTTGTGGATGGCTGTCTTGCAACTGCTAAAGGTCACTTTGTTTCCATGTAAGCACCTCTCCTTGCTGTGATAATGGCATGGTTTTTCAAACCTTTACCTTTTGGTCAGATTCCTTTAGGAGGTCACTGATTTTTCTCCATGTACCTGTTAAGATATGGCACTCAAAACTAAACACAGAACTCCAGTTGGGAGTCCGACATAGACTAAATATATCCTTATTCTGCAGAGCTCAGAATGGAATTTTCCATAGAGATCATCATGTTGTCAGTAAATGGGGCAGTTTTATCTTTCTGTTTCCAATCTGTATGTCTTTTCTTTCTCTTTCTTGCCATATTACACTGCTTAGGACTTCAGGACCATATCATGTAGAAGTGGTAAGAATTAACATCTTTGTCTTGTTTCTGGTTGTGTGTGTGTGGAGGAAACATTCAGTCTTTCATTCTCAAGTATGATATTAGCTGCAGATTTTTTGTATATGTCCTTTATAATTTTTAGAAACTTTCTATTCTGGTTGGCTGAGAGATCTTAATAAGTCATAAATGGGTGTTATACTTTTCCAAGTATTTTTCTGCATCTATTGATAGGACTGTGTACATGGTTTTTGTTTTTTAGGCTAATATAGTGAATCATATTGATTTTTAAATATTAAACTAGCCTAGCTTTCCTAGGATAAATTCTCTTGGTTGTAATGTATTATTCGTTCAATATATTGCCAGATATGATTTGTTAATGTTTTGTTGAGGATTTTTATGTGTATTTAAGGGATACTGGTCTGTAGTTTGATTTTCTTGTAATGTCTTTGTTTGGTTTTGGTATAAGGGTAATGCTTGTAAAATTATTTGGGACATGCTCCCTCTATTTCTGTTTTTTTTTTGGAAGAGAATATGTAGAATTGGTGTCATGTCATCTTTAAATGTTTGCTAGAATATGCCAGTTAAACCATCTGGGACTGGGGATTTTTTTTTCCAGAAAGTTTTATACTACAAATTCAATTTCTTCTTTTTTTAAAAAAAATATTTTTATGGACTTCAGAGAGGAAAGGAGAGGGAGAAAGAGATAGAAACATCAATGATGAGAGAGAATCATTGATTGGCTGCCTCCTGCATGCCCCCTACTGGGGATCAAGCCCGCAACCTAGGCATGTGCCCTTGACTGGAATTGAACCTAGGACCCTTCAGTCCACAGGCCGACACTCTATCCACTGAGCCAAACCAGCTAGGGCCAAATTCCATTTCTTTAATATTTTTAGGATTCTTCAGGTTAGCTATTTTATTTTGGGTGAATTTTTGTAGTTGGTGGTTTACAAGGAAGAGGTTCATTTCACCCAAGTTTTTGCATTTATATTTATAGTAGTTCCTTCTGATCCTCTTAATATTTTTGAGGTCTATAATGAGATCCTCTATTTTATTTTTGGTACTGATAATGTGTCTATCTCTCTTTTTTCCTTCTTAAGATTGTTAAACATTTATTAATTTATTAATCTTTTAAAAATTTCTTTGCTTTATATATTTTCTCTATTGTTTTTCTGTTTTCAACTTTGTTGATTTCTTCATTCTTTTTTCTGCTCAAATGGGGCTTATTGTGCACTTCTCTAAGCTTCCACCTCAATAAACCAGAATGTTTTAAAACATAAGCATTTAATGCTATGAATTTCTCTCTAAGAATTTTGTTTAGTTCAATTATTTTCTAATTTCCCTTGGGAATTTTATTTTTCTTTTACCCATGGATTAGAAATGTGTTGTTTAATTTCCAAGTGTATGGAAATTTTCCTGTTTTTTTTTCCTGTTATCGATTTATAGTTTATTTTTATTATTGTCAGAGAATATACTTTGTATGTTTTAAATGAAAACTTGATTTGTGACCCAAGATACGGCCTGCAGCTACAAAGGAAAGTCAGCCTTTAATAGCCATGTCCCCTGCCAGAGTCAAATCTGATGGTAGAGAGTGAGAGGGCGGGTCATGTGCATAAGGGTCCTTTTTTATGGGTTTGATGGCTGTGTGGTATGCTTTGTTTCCAGCAATGAAAGGAAAACCAGACCAAACTATTCTGAGAAACTAACGATAAAATTTACATTAGCAACCTAAGAAGTTTAATGGGCCCAGGAGTAGAGGTGCAAATTGTGAGGTAATTAAATCTACATTTTAGTAGGTAAGATACAGTTTGCTTATGGAACTGATTGGATGGGAACACCAGGAGAGAAGGCCATCACAGATTCCGGTGTTCTTCCAGGAGGAGGGTGACGGTATCTGTCGTTGTCATTGGTGGAGTTCTCTCCTTTGCAGACCCCAAGCTGGTGCCTGCCACTTGTGGTCTGCTGAACACCACTTGGATGTGGTTAGCCAGCAACTGCCAGATCTGCACGCCGGCCTCTGTGGCTCATTGCAAATGAACCCCTGGCCACTGGATGCCACTCTTCTGTCAGAGTTTTGGTTTGTCTACCCCTCTCTGTTAAACTCCTACCATAGAATGTCTATTTCTGGTTCTGCCCCAGAGTTACAACATGAAGTTTGATGAAATTGTTTAACTGATCATAACGTCCATCTCTCCAGCGAGCTGATCCCCGGGTTAGGCTAACCACAAAAGTTTCAGTTCCAGTTTGCTTGTCTCCAGGTTTCATCTGAGTCATCAAAAGCCTCTTCCACTCCCAGGCTTTCTCCCATTGTGATTATCTTGCTGAGGCCAGAGCTTGGCATTGTCATGCCTGTCCCTCTCCTTCTCTTTAATCAGGAAACAGATGAGCATCTTTACATTTTTTTCAACAGTCTCATTTCTTGCTGCACCTCTTCCCTGACTCTCTTGGGCTGAGTGAGGTGCCCTTTCCACCAAACATTCCCAGCATCTTAGATGTATTTCTGTTAACCCTTTACAGACATTCTATTTATTTGTTTATCTTGGGAGGCTGGTGGGATGGAGGAACATGTGCAGGCTTTTTTGTTGTTAATCCTCACAGGAGGATATTTTTTTATTGATTTTTTTTTTTTTTAGAGAAAGTGGAAGGAAGGGAGGGAGGGGGAAGAGAGAGAAACATCGATGTGAGAGAGACACATCAATTGGTTGCCTCCTGAATGTGCCCTGACTGGAGCTGGGTATTGAACCTGCAACACAGATATATGCCCTTGACCGGGAATGAAACCCTTGTCTCTTCCGTGTGCAGGCCGACATTCTCACCACTGAGTAACACTGGCCAGGGCACATGTCTAAGTTTTGAAGTCAGAATCTGGTGGATTACATAAATGGCCTCAATTCTTCACCCCTTTGCTATCTGACCTGGAAATTCCTCTCACTAAAAGGTAGAGTATATTCCTCTGCCCTTACCTGGGTTTGTCCATGCAGCTTTCTTTGGCTAATGGAATGTTCGCATGGGTGATGTAACTATGTTTGAAAGGTGCTTGCTGTGGTCATGAGAACAACATGCTGGAGATGCCTGATGCTCTCAGAAAGATGAGAGGCAGTTGGAAGCAGAGTCACCCCGAATCAAGCCCAGCCTAGATCCAATGACCCACACTGAGAATAAGTGAATGTAGGTTTAACTTACTGATATTAGGGATAGTTTGGGGGACAGCATTTTTCGGTGGCAATACATAGATAGACTAGAGTTCAAATCTGATCCCTGAAACTCACCAGCTATGATTTTGAGATATACCCAACCTTTTAAAATGGGTCAGTAGTAGCTAGTCTTTAGGGTCAGTGTCAGGACAAGAAATTATGTATGTTGAGCATGGACTTTAAAGTCACCTGCTCCATAGTAGGTACCCAGGAAATGTGTGCTGAGTGCATGATGGAAACTTTAAAGAGTGATGGCGGTGAGAAACTTCACATCTGCGACTCAAGGGCTTGTTTACAGTGTTGTGACTGTGGAATGGGTCTCTACTTTTCTAGGGACATTAATCTCTCTAAATTTCTGGGGAACTAGAATATTTCACTAGTCCTAGAGTGTGGTTTGAAGAAGTAGTTCTGTATTGTCTCTAGGGCAGGGGTGGGCAAACTTTTTGACTTGAGGGCCACAATGGGTTCTTAAACTGGACCGGAGGGCCGGAACAAAAGCATGGATGGAGTGTTTGTGTGAACTAATATAAATTCAAAGTAAACATCATTACATAAAAGGGTTCGTTTTTTTTTTTTTTTAGTTTTATTCATTCCAAACGGGCCGGATCCGGCCCGGGGGCCGTAGTTTGCCCACAGCTGCTTTAGACTATGGTTGTTTTGGTGTCACACAGTATATAGGATTAGATAACAAAACAATGTAATCTACAGTGTTGGACAAGTAAGGATGTGCCTTAACAGATCTGCTCCTAAAAGCACTTGCTAAAAATGAACACATATTTACATATAACATTATTTAAAAATCTGCACTTCCACTTACAGAAAGGGGGAGAATTGCTAATTCCTATTGCAATGCAAGTACACTCATCTGCTTAGGCACCATCTCCTGGGAAAGCACATGATTCATCCTTCACAGCCAGGGGAGACGCCCCACTCCTGACATCACAGCTCAGCACTGAGCACAATGCATTGAATTTGCCTATTTGCTGTCTGCCCCTAGAAGCAGGGGACAATCTAGTCCCCTTTGTAATAGGAATAATGATAATGGCTAATGCATAAAGAATGCTTATTGTGTCAAAGCTCTTGACATATATCTTATGTTTACAATACATCAACTCACTGTTTAGAGTAGCCCTGTGAGGTAGACACTATTATTACCCTCACTCCAGATGAGGAAACTGAGGTAGAGAGGCTAAGGAACTTGCCCAAGGCTGGGTAACTTACCCAGATGGTAAGTAGCAGAGCCTGGCTTTGAACCCATGCAGTCTGGGTCCAGAGTCCATGCTCTTAACCATTACACCATGCAGCCTCTCCTTTGGCATTAGGCATTCCATAAATGCTGCTGATGCTATTAATGAATCTACAACAGAAATCAACTCCAAACTTCTCACACAGATCAGGGTCTCTGAAGTAAACAAACCTGTGCCACATGAATAAAAATCAATTATAAGAACTACATGCTGACATAAAATCCCATATAAATGCTAAGTAATGATAATGAATTTGCTACACAGACCAGAAATAAATCTGAATGAGAGAAACAAATAAGTATTTACTATAAATAAAGGATAAGAGACCGAGAAATCATTTCTAATGCCATGAGATAACAGTGCTGATGAATCACTTCCCTCCTAAGAACTTGAGATAGTTGAGATTTCAGAAGACTTCAGTTTCATGTAATATGTTAGTTATTTTTACATTATAAAGTCTGATATTTTGAGTGTTGCCTAGGTTATAATAATTGAGGTTGAATGATCCCTGAAGGCTTTTTGGCATAATATTATACATTAATAGTTTAGGCATGGGAAAGGAGAAGCAGTAACTTCTAGCCCTGGCAAAACTTCCACATTTTCCCCTAACCCTTTTAGTAAAAATATCTTTATTTTTGGGAGGCAGCAGTAGACTGAGAATTTAATGCTCTTGGTAAAAAATCTGAAAAAGGGCTTTCCACTGATAAATGGGCCAGTCTTTGACTCTCAGGGTTACAAAATGTTATCATTAATATTATATGATGGCCTGGCTCAGAGTTATATGATTCACCTATAAAATAACTTGTTTGTTTTTTGGATTAATGACTGGATCAATGAATGTATTCATATTGGGGTCCCAATTCCAATCAAGTCTATTAGATGGAGTCCCTGCCTTTTGCTCTTTGGTGTCTGTCCAGATGAAGCAGGGCAGAGTTCTGTGCACAGTTGGGATGGATACAGTAAAGACTATTGGTCTATTCATTTCCTCTGAGACTTTGCTGGCAACCTTTGGAAATACCCAATTTTTGTATAGAGTTTATTGAGAAATATGCTCTAAGAGATACTCAACTTTGAAGTTTTGAGAAAGGGAAGTAGCAACATATGGGCAGGGAGATGAAAATATTTATTAAAATTAAACATTAAGTGTAAAGTCAAATGCACATTAGTTTTTAATTTTATAAGCTGTAAAGTAAAATAAATTAAGTCCAGTAGCTTCAAATGGTTACACAAGACAGGCTCTCTCTCCTAGGACTCATCAAATCAATAAATAAAACCAAGATTATCATTATGTATTTTTTCTGTTTCACCATTATTTTTTGTTTTGTTTTTGTTTTAAGCATTCGCCCCTCTCTTGGATTTTGAA